>NW_023367267.1:95000-110000 GCF_902167145.1 Zea mays
CTACCTGGGTTTGTGCCCAACCTGGCCAAGCGCAATTCGAGATCGGGATAGAGGGTAAAAGCAATCCATCCTTATAGCAAGTCCTAGAGTTAAGTAAAAAAGACTTCTCGGGAGTTTGGGAGTGTGACTATAACCAGTACTCATGTATAATATAATATCCTCTTTCTAGTTAAAATGAGTATTACCTGCCTGCACAATCAATCTATGGCGATCTCGGTCTCACGCGCCAGTCCCTCTTGCTAAGCCTAAGTGTTAAGCATAGCATATCTTATATTAACCTATCTTAAAAGGACTTCCAGACATTGATTTTAGGAGAGTCATTTTGTAGGGCCATTCGCGAGCCAGTACCCTTATTAGGATAGGAAAGTAGGGACTTATTCGAAGTTCATAGATATAGTCTATCAGGCTGGTCTCCGGGGTCGTTTCCCTAGCAGAGCAGGTTGGTTTCCGGTTCCCTACAAGCGTTCTATATAAGCGGTCCCTGCCAGTTACATCAAGTTCCATTCCAGCAATCAATTAGGCTAGTATTGATAGTTCAAGCTAAAAATTCTGTCTTAAAAAAAATAATAGGTTAGCGGGACAAGGAAGAAAGTGCGATTGTATTAGTGTTCCGGGAAGAAAGGGAATCCTGCGCTTCTCTAAGAAAAGAAAAAGAGAGAGTTTACACAAGTAAAGTACTAAACGAGAAAAAAAGCATTTCTCGAGAAAAGGTCCCATAGTCATGATTGGGTCGACCCAATCATGACTCATCATATTTATATATATAGACTCCTCATATTTATATATATAATAGAAAGATGAAAGGTTTATTTTTGTTCGGTCAGTCTGTTTCCTTTCCTCTCGATTCACCTAAAACTTCTTTTGCCACTGACGTGATACTGATACAATGAGCCATCTCATTCTACATTGAGTTAGCATCCTCACCTAACTTCCACTCCGTCTCATTAATTATTTTCTCTTTAAACATAACTTGCTTATCCCCTTTCCAATTCCACCACCTAATCCTAGGCTCCCTTGCTCCTTCTCTTCCATCTCTTAATACTAAGATAGAGTACTAAAAATCTATGTTGGGTTGCTACACTCTCTCCAGGTATCACCCTTACAATCCTTGAAATACTTCTGATCTGCTCGTCGCGTTAGGAAGAAGTAAATCTGACTAACATTAGAACCACTCCTAAGAGTTCCCAAGTGCGAGTCTCTATTCCGTGTTGGCAAGTATCAAATCATACGCCATAGCAAAAAGATACTTTTCCGCGTTATCTCAAGAAAAAGGACGAAGAATTATAGAATTGTCGTGTATGTTACTTTGTGGGTGTGGCCATTTTGAATCCCATTTCCTTTCCTATGGTAGAGACAGTCGTTTTCCTCTTACGAATTAAGTTAAAGACCGCTCCGCTCCCCTTCGGTCAAGATCGATACAATACAGCCGATCCGCTTTCTTCCGTCAGTAGTCGATATATTTATATAATTAGATTAATAGCAGTCCTATATCAGGTATGACAAGGTTGGCAAACTGTTTTCCTAAATTCGAATTTAGTTCACAGCCCTTCTTCATTAAAGTGGGCCGCAGTGGAAACGGCGAACAATTGCTGTAATATATAGTATAGTATAGATACCGGAGAAACATGCTGCTCTCCTCTTCTATTCAATTTTCTGTTTCTACATATCTTTCGAGAAGGGGGAGGTCATTAGAGGCTCCTCTGGAGGCCATGAAGGATCCGTAATTCATTGCAAGGCATTCTCCAATCCCCATAGGTGATACAGGAGTTGATTGAAAGGTAAGGTAGTGCATGCCCATCCTAGATTTCCTAGTTCCGATCCAGCTTCCTGCTTTCAGCAACCAGAACTGAAGCGGGGCCCATTGAAGAACACTGTACCTTAGCCCGAGCAGCTGCTTTGTCCAATTCTTCCTAATCTGGGTAGGCCCAATCTTCCTTAGCCGGATTTATCCTATCTATCTGATCCGAGGGATATTCTTTTCTCTAACCCTAGAAACCCTGCTTGAAGTATGTCCTTCGTCTTTCGACTCAGCCTCGCTAGTAATCCGTTCTCTGTAAAATGTAATGAAAGTGGGTTCGCTTCTTTGCTTTTCTTTCGATATCTCATCGATCAGAGGGGTTTATCCTAACTGGCTCCCTAACCGAAGGTTCTAAATGTATTTCCCTCCGAGGGCCTGGTCGATTCAGCGTTGGATCTTGAAATGCAATTCGCGATTGATAAGAAACATGCCCTTCCCCTCTAAATCGTTGTCAAGTACTGGATTGCCATCCTTCCTGGTTGTCCTTACTTACTATATGTGATATCTGGGAATTCCTCCCAAGCTCTATAACTAGAATATTCATTTATGGAGTTGCCTTTGCCAAGAAAGTTTCCTTTCTTCGATGAACCCCGTTCGTGATACGATACCCTGCCTGGGCCTCACACTTCCTCGAAACCAACCCACAGAAAACCACTGGCCCTTCACTCCCTACTGTTCTTCCTTTAACCCGCAGTTCCTTCAACAATGAAGGTTGGACTTACTGACTTGCCTCTCTGCTCAACCAACTCACCTGTTCGAGCCTGCTTTCGAAAGTGCATCCTTTTCCTTGGGCGAGGGTGCTTCCCTTCATCGATAGACTTTCCTACGAGACACGAGCGAATATACGTACGCCAATACCTACGATTCCTAGCCAATGGAATGAAATAGCAATTGTTCGAAGAATCCTCTCTGGCCACCTGAATAAGTTGATCAAACTCTTGGCATACAGATTTGAATTCTAGTTGGTATCGGCCTGTCATACTCATCCTCCCCTCGCCCATGAAGTATGATATCCGTTGTAGTGCTTCCAATAGCAGAGCCGTGGATCCGACAACCTTGTCTACTGTAAGGCTGGGGATGTGAGTCTATGCGTTCTCCACTCCATTCTATTGATGCTTCTTATTAGCTAGATCGGGCCCAATTGACAGACAGGTTCTGCCCTCCGAGCACTAAATCCCTTCATCTTGCACTGGATAAGGGAATCTAGTATTGAGAAAGAATGGTACTTCTTTTTTACGTCGTTTATAGACGGAGGAATGGATACGAGTAGCAACATCGGGAGATGGAAGCTGACACAGGCAAGACAAAACATGAGTCTTCATAAGCTAGAGCTTCCGACCTTTACTATTTACATCAGCTCAACCTTCTTGCCCATTTGCTTTAGCGGTTTGATTGGCGGGTTTTCGGCCTTGCGTAGATGGTTTGCTTGGGCTCTAGGGTCATTCCCTTCTCAAGGCTGGCAAAGTAGGTTCTTTATTACTCGAAAGCCGTTGCACTTTCGTTTCTTAAAAGTAAGGTATTGGTATACGGATCAGTAGGAACTGTTTTGGAAGTCTACTCTAGTCTAGTACAGTGCTTTAAAGTAAAGGTAGCCAGTAGTGGTAGCCTGTAATGGATCGTTCAGGGAAGGGAAGAAGCGTGGCATCATTTATCCTAGCTTTACAAGCTTGATAAGTATTGGTACAGGTATTGTTAATGGTTGGTTCCTTGAAGGGAAGTGCTATCATTATAGCTATCTTTTTACTAGTAATGGAAAGGTACAGGAACCTTCCTTGAGAAGAATGGGTTTTGGTGAAGGTGCGGGGCTGGTATTGGTTTTTGTTGCTAGGTTTTGAAGATGCCTTGCAGGGAATTGGTACAGGTACAGCTTCCTTCGTATCTGGTATGGGTGATTGGTATAACCTAATGAAAAGAGGAGTGGTTGCTACTACTTCCTTAATAAAACCAGCTTCCTAAATAAAACAAATAACAACTTTATTGTTCTTCTTCCTGCTTTCTTCTTCTTCTTCTTCCTCTAGCTCCAATAGCAACCTGCTTCGGATCCAGCATCTGCTTTCTTCCTATTTCCTAAATCTAACAAAAACAACTTCTTCTTCATCCTCCTACTCCTAAATAACAACCCTGCTTCATACCTTCCTTTTGGCCTTGCAGAGAAGTGGTATCACTGCCTGAAAGGATAAGAGTGTGTCTAGTTTTACAGTGTATAGCCTAGTGCTTGAGTAGAGAGGTTTCTTTCTGCCTTTTGTACAAGAGCAGTTAATGTAGTTGTACTGGTGCGTTCGTTTAGGCCTTGCTTGATGGGATGCAGGTGATGGTGAAGTGTTCCTTGCTTTAGAAGAGTCCTATATATTTTAGCTGACAAGAGCAGTTAAGTTAAGTAAAGTTATGGTAGTGGCAGGTAAGGATCCTTCGTTTCTGGTTTAAGCCCGGATAAGAAAACAAGGAAGTTGGTTGAAGACTCCCTCTCTCTCATTCTTCCGGAATGGAAATGCCATTCTCGATAGCAAGGTAGGAGACATAGCAGCCATAATCACTTTCATCAGAAAAGAGGTTTGTTTTCTTGCTTGTCGCTACAGATCGTTTTTCCGGGCTTCATCAGGAAGAGCACTTGCCATTCTAAGGTTCAATGAAGCGGGTCGAAATATGGCTTGCTTACTTCTACTTCCTTCCGTTCGTGTAAGCACTCATGCTTCCACTTCACTCTCCTCTCGAAAGCCAGGCCAGGTTCTAAGTCCGGTAGGTCACTAGCAGTTCGAGAAGAAGGGTTTTGTTTGATTCACGAGTTCACTCAACAACCGGATTTGCCCTCGATACCCAAGAAGAAAAAGTGGATTTCCCTTAGGGCCACAACTAATTAGGCAACCCTATTTTCCCTCAGGAGATCAGGAGAGTCGATGGTTGATTCGAAAAGTCCCTCTCGCCTAGTGGCTAAACTAAAGAATCCGATGGCACGCTTGGGATCTAACCAGCACCAGAGATCTCTGTTTCAATACGCCGATCCGATCCTTGAAATACGCCGATCTACCAAACAGCTTGCTTGCTTTTAGTTGACGGGCAAACCTGAGCACTAACTAGTCCTGTTCCACTTCTGAATCTACGTCAAATTTCCGGAAAGCTAATCGATTTTAAAAAAGTGCATCTAAAGCACCCTTTACTAAAATCAATGTAGTTGCATGCAAACCTTCTGCAATAGCATGATGAACCAAGAAATCTCCGGGTTAGCATATATCAATGATGTTTTCCAAGGGCTCAAAACGCTAGGTTCGTTCTCTCGCTCCGGTAGACTGCTTCTTCTCTCAATTGCCAAGAATGGTGCTGGTAGATAGCATGGTTTTGGTAGAAACGATATCTCGTACCTGCTTTGCTATAAGTGCCTTCCCTCCCTTTTGATTAGGGAAATGGGATTCAAGATTTCGAATAGTTCGATGCAGATGGGCCAGTTCTTGTCCGAAGAAGGATGTTTGCTTTGAGGTTTCCCCTAGTTGGGGAGACCGAGAAGGCCCTAACGACATTGCATCTCCTGTTCTCCTGTGTTAAGAAGAAAACTTGTCCGAAAAAGCGAGATGATAGGAATAGAGATTGGAATGAAAGTTGGACTAGTAGATCCTTGTTCTTGTTCAATGAATACTTCTTTCCCAGGTGCTGTCAGAAAAAGCAAACTGGTTGGATCCCAGTACTTAGAAACCATTTCTCCGAAGCAGGTGCCAAACCTTCTCTTCTTCCCTTAGAAATTGGTCCAGAATAGGCATTCTTCGCTTAGGGCAGGTAGGTTCTCGGGAAAACGAACTAGACCGGTAAACTATTGCATCTTGGCCCGAGAAAAGAAAAGATGGATTGGAGTGATTGAACTAGAACCCGGGTGAGCCCTCCTATTGATCAGATCTCGGTAGTGAAATGATAGGAAATATGCCAAGAATAATTCCATTTCATCTCTTGTGTGATCAAACGGGTTGCCCAATGTACCAAATGCTTTCTATAAAGTGTGGAAATAGTCAATGTAGGATGGGACTCTGACCTAAAACATATGTGCTGGGTGTATCTTCCCGCCGACCAAAAACTTATGCCCAGTGCCAGACCTGAAAATAAAGGAAATATAGGAATGTGGAAATAGGAATGTAAGAAAAGCCATCAAGCTAGGAACACAGAAAGCTACCACTTCTTGTAAACAAACCTATGCTATGAAACAATCAAAGTAGATCGGATCGTATGAGGGATGCCTACAGGGCAAGGATATCATGATTTGAACAAGCAGGGGAAAGTCAAGAAGCAAGGTCACTAATCTAGATCCGGCCTGGCCGAAGGATAAGAAATGGATGGCTATCGCTTTCCTTCTTAGGTGAGGGATTCGAGATGTATGCGCCCGCATAAAGATCTGAGAAGCTATGAATCTGTCGTATATACTATAATAGACGAACAAACACATAAAGAGAAACCGGAGACTAATGACCTAGATCATCAAACCTTTCTGTCCACACTCGATCCTTAGCAATAAGCCTACAGCTAAGAAGATGGAATGGTACCAAGCTCACTTATACGCACTCCTAAATGAAACAAACTAGACTATCACACTAAGTTACACCTGCCCTGAGCCATAAATCAATAGAAGAGTTCGGTATTATTTCCATCTTTTCCATTAGTTTCTATGAAATCCTGATATTCGTTTTTCTATTCCACTGCGCATAGCCCGGTTCTTTCCGCTAGCACTGGCAATAGACCCTTAACCGGCACTGGCACTGAGTGCATTACTTACTGAATTACTTACTTTACTGCACTGCATTTCCAGCTGGCCTTCCCGAGTACGAGTATGGGTTCGTTGGATCATTCTATTCTATGTCAATTGGAAGTTGCATTTCAGACTCTGGAAGCCCCGTTCCTTCTCCTTTTAAGGTAAGGTAAGGTCGGCATAAATCCATCAGTGGTAGGAATCAACGATCCATTTCGTAAGAGAAGAATTGGGGAAAGCACGCAGTTGGCAGTTGACATCTTCAATACAGAACTCTTTCTTCGCTTTCTTTTCAGGAAACTCGAAATCTCGAACTAGAAATCTCGTAAGAGAGGATCAAGCTCTAGTCTCACAATTGAGAAGTACGGCACCTTTTTGCCCAATAAGCTAGTCTACCTTTACTGCGGCACCTCGAAGGAATGAATAGCCCGGCCCCTTCTCTCAGGAATCCGTTGATAAGGCAGTGTAGGAGTGCAAATCCTTCTAGAGACTTTCCAGTCCAGATTCGACGCGACGCTTAGCTTATTATTCTTCTGAAGATGCAATTCTGGATCTCTGTACAAGCTTTCAAGATTGGCTGGGCGTGAAGCATCTCTATTTCTTGTGATTTCCTTGTCAGTTTCTCTAGCAGCCCTACCTCAAATCCTCTTCTGTGGAAAACTAGTTCGTTCATCTGATGGCACCCAATGAGTAACTACTAATGTTATGAATAAAAGGCCAGTCGCAGATTGATCCGATACGCCAGACCTGCTTCCGTTGTTTGACTTCCTGACTTCCTATAGTGTAGCTTTCCCTGAGCGAGAATACGACCCAGAAGTACCCGCCACTCTATCTCTGAAGTGAGTTCTGTCGACACCTCACAAAGAAAGAAAAGGAGGGCTAGGCCCGAATAGGTCTTTGAATCCTGGCCAGAATTGAGGGGAGCTTCGCTCTCCATTGAGTAAGGAAATCCAGCCTCGGGAATGAAAGTAATTAACTGAAATATCCAATAACATATAAAATAGAAATGTTAAAGCATAACGAAAGAGTAAGACCTCGGTCGTGCAAATCATGCCGAGGAGGCTTCCTTTCAACAAAATGCAAGGATTCTCCGGGGGATAGCCGCTATTAAAGAAAGCCCTGGGCTGTGGACTCAGTATGGAATGGAGATAATGTGGTATGCTTTCCACTGTTGGCAGTTCTAGATAAGAAAAGGTTGAGTTCGGCTGGCTCGGCTCGCTAGGAGGATGAAGCTTCTACTCTTTGAGTGAAGTAAGTTGGAATCTTTCATCGTTCTTTTCCTTCTAATGTCGGACTGATGAAAGTCGTTTTTATGAAGAAGCGTTGAAATAAGAAAAAAATGGTGGTCAAATAGAAAAAAGAAAAAAAGATTGAGGGCTTTTGCTGCCTATAGGGCAGGTACTCATTGTTTTACTTCGCTCTTCTTTTCTCGCCAAAAAGTAGAGCAAGGAAAGAAAATGAACACGCAAGGAAAGAGGTTGGTTATTCGATCACTGTTCTCGGAGTCGTACACACTCCACTTATGAGTTGAACAAAGAAAGTAATGCTCGAAAAAAGAGAGTAATGCAAAGTGGACAGATCAAGTCAAACACGAGTCAATTCCCTAAAAAAGTCTCCCAACCTGACTGGAAAAGTGGGAACCGACTTCATCAAAAACCATCAAGTCAAGCCCATATGCATTTAATAATAAGGGATGTTTCGCTAAGGATCCAAAAAGGTTTCTTATAATCTGTCTAAATAAAATCCAACCGTCCTTTCTTTAGGAGAATATCGCCTATTTCTCACTTTTGATACCAGTTGAGTACGGCACGGCACGGCACTATCATGAATCAATGGAAAGCTTTTTTTCTGACTAGAATTGACACGCTACTGCTAGTTGTAACGTAAACAGTGGACTCACTCACTCAATCTGCCGTGCCAGGTATGAAAAGAGAAGCTAGTCCGGAAGCAAGGTCAATCAAGTGCGCCACGTCTGTCCCAGGCAAAACCACTGACTGCTATGGCAACCTCTCTTTTGATTCTCCTCATTAGATTCTACTAATCTCATTGGGAGCTGATCTGAAAACTTCTATCCTATCTCGCTATGGGCCAAAAGTGCATCTCACCTAGTGGAAAAAGTTGCACTATTTCTTGGCACAACGATGGATTCCAGGCATGGCTGGCTGAAGAACGGAAAATGCTTTGATTATGCATTTCTCGAATCTAGTCCAACACAACTGAATTTCGCCCCTCCTTCCTACTTTACTTTCCACCGGACTCATTCCAAGAGTCAAGAGTGAATGGGATTCTATTAGGCAACGAAATCAAGTGCTAGTCCCCTTCTCGGGAAAGCCAATTTCCTATTCCAAGAGTCTAGTGGTAAGTTCTAAGCTGGAATGGGTCCGATCCTTGCTAATGAATGAACTCCGTCACTACTCCTTTCCTTGGGCCAAAACCACGGAATATTTTCAGGAAACTAGACTCGAACTGAACCATAGCCCGGCACCCTCGAAACGATGGATTGCTTTTGAGAAAACCGCATCTCACTCAAAAGTAGCCTACCCCATTTTCCCGAGGGAATACGCAAATCCGGAGTGGGAGAAGGCTAAACCCATTTCTGTTCTGATCCGCCAGATCATGTCATGTCTTGTGTCAAATAGATATTGTCGTATGGTATGGAGTGAGAATCGAGATGACTATGGCCAGTAGAAAGAAAGAGAGAAAGAGGTAACGGCATCTGATTACCGCTTTTAGCATGGAATTTGGTACCGGATCGTTTCGAAAACGAGTCCCTAAAGTCTGTTTTCATTTCAATGGCAGGCTCAAGGAGTGGAAAGTGAGTCCATTCCTTGGTAAAAAAAATGAAGTAATGCTGCTTCCTTCTTAGACTTAGAGAAGGGCCCCTATTTTTTATTTTAGTCTAAGTAGCCTATAGTGGTTGTTTCCACTTAAATAAAGGGCGGGTAGGCTAGGGAGGGAATGTTTACTTTTCTTATTTGCGGGGAAAAGAGTTGATGCCGCTAGCAGCTCAGCTTAGGCCGTACCTACATGGGCTCCAGATCCTCCCTGTCTTCCTGCAGATTCTGATTCCAGCTTGCCTTGAATCCCAAACATAACGACTACTTGATTCGCGCCGGGCGATTCCAGTTCCAGAGTGATTTAGCCCGCGCCTGGGACAAGTGGTTTAGTGGACTCTTGAGAAGTAGCTTTTCGGATCTCTGGGTACGTGTTCCACCTTTGTTTGGGCGTTGCAGAAAGATAACCTGCTGCCAGAAGAAATAATGCAGAATTGAGTGAATAATGCCTTTAAACCGGTACCGGTAAAGTACTCTCGCGCTTATCTATTTATAGGCCCAACCTATGAAACAAGGTTCTCTACCTGTGTAGATACGGCAAACAAACTCTACCAATACCAATCCACCGGAAGAAGCCTGAACAATCACCCAGCAAGAGCTTTATAGGATGTTTCCTTTCTTAGTCTTAGTCGAGGTTCTTACAACGTGGCTTGATGCAGTGTAGATGTTTTGGTAGTCCAGTTCAGAGATATGACAGGAAAAACTCCACACTAGAGACAAGAACATAGAAGAGAATAAAGGCAAGGGTGTGCTTCTTCTTTCTGGAGAGACTGACAATAAGAGTAGATTAGATCGTGTGCTTCTCGGTGCGCCGACTACTTCACTGTTACCTACCTATCATTCACTAGACCGAGTATGAGTACGGACTGACATTCACTAGACCAAGTCAGAGTAGGGGGTTCCATTCTTCACTACACCCAATCTGTACCGACTCCCATTAATTACAGGTTACGAGTGTGGAAAGACTTCTTACTTTATTCCATTCACTACTGGTTAAGTAAGCATGAACGTAGATAAGAGAGGAGTCAATGGAACTCTTGGCTTGTGAACAAGTGACTTCTTTCTTTTCATAGACTACACTACAGACTATCAAGCACTAGAAAACAACAGGCCCAGTTACGTACGAGTCAGGCAATTGTCTACCCTCACGAAGCAATGAGAAAAGGTAGGTGCTGATGTGCTAGTATAGAACATAAGTAAGAAAGCATCTATTTCCCTATAATCACCGACGTTGGTATTTGCCTACACCCCATTCTATGAAAAACTCCGCAACTCCAAATATTCGATATAATAGGAAGGCCATTCACTTTAAGAGGAAATGGAGCTGCATAGCGTTGCCTTCAGACTGGTATTAGCAAATGCTTTGTTGATCTGAACCGAACAAAGACACATCTTTGGTGCAGTTTTCCTAAAGGCGGCTCACAGGGAAGAGATCCGTTTTGTCAATCAGCAAAACCAGTTTTCGTAGTGATGAAAGAAATTTCCCTCGATCATGTGTTCTCGGCCCTGTGACTGGTAAGTCAGTTCAGGCAAGAGATGATGGCGGGTCGATCACGATTTAGTCTTATTGATAATTGAGTATACGTCCGCCTAAGGTAAGGTCTGGTTAGAAATCCTTAGGAACAAGAAAGGGCACACAATCAAAGCCAGAGGTCTTCGAACCTTGGTATTTCGAATCAGATTGATAGCTTTTTGAATGGCAGCGGTTCCGGGACTCTAGTCTTTCGTTTACAGGTTCTACATTAGGTTCACGAAACCTATCTACACAGCAAGCTTCTTCAACAGGTCATTGGACATCACCCTCACTTCTTCTAGCAGGAAAGCGCGTTAAGAGGTAAGATCGTACCTCAAGTCAAAGGGCCTCGTTATAGTTGGAGGCAACACACGCTGAACAAACCTCAACTTGCCTATTTTGTGTAACTGGTTGAAACTACGAATTTCCAGTTCATCTTACGATGGTATACGGTGACGGGCCAACCTTCTATACTAGTGCATTCATAGGAGGACGAAGCAGGAATTAGGAAGCCCTACACTTCAACCGGAGCGAACTTCACACTCGAACTTAGATATAGCAAATAGATCAAATAGGCTCAGAGAGATACGGGGCATAATCAAAGAAAAAGAACCGTTGGAGTGGCAATACAGCTAGATAGATAGATAGAAAGTCTGATTCTAAACTCAGTCTGATCTGTCACACCCAGCCATAAACAACCATTCCAGATTCCCAAGATGAAGTGGAAAGAAAGAGGATGCATTCAGGATCTCATACTTCGAGAGCTCAACAGCTGTTAGGAACGTCGAGTCCCGCTAAGAACTGCTAACGTCGAGGGCTTTGATTCTTTTATTTCCTACCCAACATAGGCAACACTAGACTGATCAGACTCAAAAGACTACGCCTTGTCTTTTTGTCCTAAACTCAGCCGACTCTCCATATTCAACTGTTTATGCCCCCCATAGTAAAAACCACTCACACCAGTTTTGCCTAGTAGAGTGTACGATCAAAGTGAACTTTTTATGCCAGCCATAGTCAAAAGTCCTACTTTCCTTCGCACATCCGTTTGATTGCTTAATCTGTTTTGTTACCCTTGCTATCCTTGCCTCCTATGGATAAAAGGAAGAAGAAACCTAGTTGAAGTAAGGAAAACAGGTTCATAAGGTTTTCGAGTCGAATCTTTGATATGGAAAAGTCGTATCACCGCTCCGCAACCTGAACCACGGCACTTCCAATCCTCTTTATATCACGATTCATTATGCAAATAAAGCTTTTCCTTGCCACTTGGATTCTGGCACTTTGAAAGAAATACGAACACTTCCACTACTGCTCTGGAAAGAAGAAATCCGTCTTGTTGCGAGGAATTCTTTGCAATGGGGAAGGCTAACACTTCTTGCTTACTCACTCACGTTATTCACTCAGAAAAAGTAAAGTAGTAGCACCACAAATAAACTCATCTATCCCAGGTAGCCCCTAAACCTGATATGATACGATGGGGAACTGGGAAATTACAGAGAGTGGTGGGTCCCGCCGCGCAACGGATGAATCAAAGCGAGATCAGATTCCTCTTGATGAGGGCCGATGTGACTTCCTTAAATTCTTTCCTGAGCTCAACAAAAAATGGAGGGGTTGGGGCTTTGGCTCCAGGCCCAAACTCTATCTTGTGGTAGACTGCCCTCCTAGGGAGCGCTTGGGCAACTAACTTGTGGGGCATGACATTCGGAATTTCCCGAGAAAAAAAGTCTTATGTGTATTGGATCCGTCTGCTGGTTTCAGGGATGGGAGTCCACCACTCTTGTCCAGTAATGGTAGGGATTCGCAGAAGAACCTCTGGATCGAAGCAATGCGGGCCTGTCTGTCTGTATGTAATCTACTTCTGAATGAGGGAATCCACTTTTGCTACTAGGGAATCAGACTAATAGCCTGCGCCTGTTGGCAGTAGTACTTGAACTATACTTGACTCGGCAAATAATATTGCTATATCGAGGGACTCAATCCAGAGGACATTTCCAATAAGCTACTCTGGACTGGCAGCTTTCAGAGATTGATCTACGTATTCCTATTCGACTTGTGGTTCCCGAATCAATAGCGGACTTCCGTCAATCCATCAAGCAAACAACGTTCACTGATACGAGACGGCACCATTTACTAGATTTGCACCACGCCCTATTCATGATCTCTTCCCTGGTCAGTAGTAGGGTTGCCGGTGCCCAGGAATAATGCTTGTTATTATTAAGCCGAAAAGTAACGTATTAAAAACAAAGTGAACAAAGTGTACCGTGCCAACGGAGACTGACCGAACTTCTACGCTATGCCCCGACCCTGCTGATAGATAAACTATTCATCTGGTTGAGCCAGGCTGGCCCTATTTATTCCAATGGAGACTAGACTAGCGTTAGCTGAAAGATAGGATTTCAAAGATAGGTGTTCCCCATGATAGCAGTACCTTTCTCCCTTTCGTGGTGGAATGGACCGCGAGTAAACTGAGCCTTCCGTACACAGTGAGACGGCCTTTTCGAGACAAGTCAGAAAGCTCTTAAGTCCAGTAAGCTAAGCAAAGCTTTCCGTTGGACTAGCAATATCGGATGAAGGAAGCAGCGGTGAACGGAGTCAAGCTATTGGCTGGTTCTAGCCCACACGAGATGTAGGTCCTGATTCCCTGAACCGGAAGATAATGAGCATCGCGGTAAGAGAGAGTCTACTCGACTTGAGAATCGTTGATAGACAAATCATGCCCGGCAAAGGAATAGGACTAGTGGAAGTACCCGATCTCATAGTGGACTCGCAATCACCTCCTAATGGTATTATCACCAGGGCTGCACTGCAAGAGAATTCATTCCATTGAGCTGATGGGAGGAACTCCTGTTGGTTGTTTCGAAGTCAAGGATGCGGCCAGGGTTGTTAGAAAATAAATAGGCAAAGAAGTAGAGCCGTCTTTTGCATGGAATAGGCGAAAACCCTTGTTCCTTCTTCTAGCTCGGGAAGCAGTTTATTAGCGAGGAAAGACAAGCCTTCTGCTTCTGTTGATGCTGAGGATGTAGCCTAGCCGTTGTTGCAGGATTGGCAGGGATAGAGGAAACTGGGAATAGCGATTCTTCCTCCAGATAGGATTTCATGATTGAAAGCTGTAGCTCATGATTGATTTGAAATACGCATCCCTCCCGTATTGGTGGAAGTAGATCTTATATCCCACCAAAGCATCGGCTAGTTGCAAGAGATATTGTTCGTAATGCGCCGCTTGAATGTTCTTCTCCCATATGTTGATCAAGTCTTGAACAGAGAAATAATCCATAATCTTTTTGTTCTTCAACCAGAGCCTTCTGAGTCTATCTTCCCCTTCCTTCCTATTAATAGAAGACAGAATGCTAGGCATGACCAGTCCTATATTCACTAAATCATCCCAATGATCCCTAAGAATACTGAAAAACTTAGCATTTATTTTATTTTGTACGCTCTGCAGCTTGTTCAGACTAGAGAGTACTACTTCAGTCTCACTATCATTTACCATGTAGATATGAAAATTACCCTCGTCCTTTTTACTCGATAGCAGTGTGGTCTTCCTAGAAACCGCTCCCTCAGAATTTAAGTAACCGCCTGATAGATCACGTGCTTTGTGTGTGAGACGATTCATGTCAGAGGCCTTCACCCATTTTGATGCTCTGCGATTCTTCCAATCTCGCGGAGGGGACACCATAGGAAGTTCTGTAAAGAGCGGTAGATCCTTTATGTCAAATAGACACCTAACATAGTTTACTGGCTTATACTTTTATCCTTTACCTTTATGCTCGGAGAGATCGACCTCTACAAGAGGATTGTGGATCTCAATCAATTGATTGTTGTGCAGCCATGTTAATAGACCGCTCCCAATCGCATACTGTTCAGAGGCAGTTTTCTCATCAATAGATTTACCCTTATCCGCCATTCTTTCACCCTTATTCTGTTTCGGGCAATCCGTCTTCATATCACCAATCACCTTACCATCAACAACGCCTTCAACCGCACTAGCAATAGGAGTCCCAGCCAAAACAGCTTCAAGTCCATGCGATCCATCAAGCGTACTGTACTATACTATATATACTATACTATACTATTTATTAGTCTCTGGGAATGTGTTCATAGGCCAGGCCAGGATCTGAGATTCCATGTGTCCTAC
>NW_023367267.1:115000-134092 GCF_902167145.1 Zea mays
CGATGGATAAAGCAAAGCCAGGAACCAGGATAGGGATAGTACGGATGCCTTGCCTACTTACTGGAGGAGTGATGATAGGATATATATGGATGGCCACCCAAACCATTCACCTAAGAATATTTCCAAGCAAAGATCTGTGAAGACAGCTGTGAAGGAATGAATGGATACGAGTACTTAGGAAGGAGATAGAGGGTCTAGTATCGTTTCTACTACTGACTACAGGAAGAAAGCAAAGGGAAAGTCACTACTCCAAAAGCTAAAGAGAAGGTCAATCCAAGGACATGGATTTGTAGAACGGCTTCCAATAACCGATCATCTAGATGAGATTAGACCTGAGTGAGCAACTTCTCTTGTATATGAGTCGCCTTCCGAGATGGTATTGCCTTGACTCATTCCTTGAATTGACAAGAAGAAAGTATTTCTAAGCCTCTAGTGGCACATGTTCCTTCCTCACGGATATGAGGAGCGGTAAGTGCAACTCGAAAGTGTGCTAGCTGTTTGTGCTAATTCTTGCTGAGTAGCTGGTTGAAGCCCAGAAGTGGAGGCGAGCCCAGTTCAATCGTGAAGTTCCTCCTTTCGTGGCTTGTCGGCATCATAAGTAAATGAGAGATGATTTCCGAGTGACTGGTGGAGAAGGGAAGAACCCGAGAGGGCATATAGATTTCGATTCTCCCCCCGGCACTAGTAGATACGATATTTCGAGATTGCTAGATAATCTCACTACGGTTCGAATCCTCCAGATTGCGAGTTCCAGAAAAAGAATTTATTTTTTGACTAAAACATCCAAGAAAACGGAATAAGAACGCGCTTACAACGCCGATGAAAGGAACCAGAAACAAGTGTATGGCAAATTTCCTTTAGTAGATATTCCAGTGGATCAATAAAAAGAAGGTACTCGTCCTGGTGCACCCGTAGGTTTTGCCCTTTCTAGAATTCAATCTACCGTTGTAGGAATCCTCATCCGATGTACGAATCCCGTGGAGGAAAGAAGCTGGTATTTATCGCCTTGATCCCGTGGAGGAAGAATGGAGGCACTTGGCCATAGCTCACGCTATGATCCCGAACCCCAAAAGCCAGATGTGTGCGACCGAGGCGTGATATCACTACGGTTCGAAACTGTTGAGCCCCTTCACCACCCCCTATACGGAACTCTCCCTCTGACTTCCTTCAATCCATCAAGTATTGCACATGTGTAGATTCTCGGGTAAAAAACAGCATTTTGGCTTAGAATGACACTTGCTGCTTCCCGGGTTTTGGCATTGACTCGAGTTAAGTAAGAGCTTACCATCTTTTTCAGATGATAAGTAAATAAGGGCCCGTTCTGACGGTTCGTTATCCAGTTTCGAAAAAAGGTGCTTACTAGTGTCTCGTCGTTATCCGGGGGGAGGGTTGTCTCCACTCTAAAGAATGTGCATTGATTTTATTGCTCTAAAGCTCGCCTAACTTATTTGACTTGACAAGAACAGTGGGAAGAGAAAGATTCTCAACGTCTAACAGCTGCTTTAGCTTGAATCGGGTTGCGCTGAGTTGAGTGAGTGGAAATGAGTTGAAATATGGAAGCGAGAACAGCTCCGCCGCTTGAGAAGAGACCCAGAATTGCTCATAAAACTCTGTTTCAACATTTTCTGGGTTTAGAGCACATTAGAAATATGGAGTAGGTAATCCGCTTGGTTTCCCTGATTTCTCTATCTTAGATCCGCATACCATACCCGGTTCAGATTGGAAAGCCAAGGTAGTGGCGCTGCTCTTTTAAAAAAAGTAGTGGCAGGTCCGTTTGTTTCTGTTTGTGGTGTAGACTTATGGTGGGATACAGCCTCCGGGATGGTGTGCCAGAGTAGAATGAGATCTTGAATAGCTTGCTTCTTACCATGAGCTTGAAGGGCAGGGATGCGTTCTCTAGATGCGAATAGTTAGAACCCGTTCATCTATCTATCTAAACCTTGGTAATGTGAATGGGTTTAGGGGTGACGGGCAAGCCAAAGCTGGTAAAGAAAAAGAAGTGGGACGTGTTTTTACCTGTCCTCTGGTTAGTGTCTTTCCAGCATTTATAGCTTTGTTAGCGGGTGGTTAGTTAGTGTTTGATTGAGGCCTAAGCTCGTGTAGCAATGCGGGCTCGCTCATTCAATTAATTATCAAGTTGGGTTTGCTTTCAACAAATAGCTTCAGACTTTAGATTCGTACTTAATTGTGTGTAGTCCCGTTCTTTGCTTATTTATGGTTATTTGTTGTAGTCGAGTCGAGTAGTACGTATCTTACTTTGTTTTTTGGTTTGGTGGTGTAGCAAATATAGACTTCAGAGAGTATATATAGAAAGTCTGTCTATCTAGGGAGGCATAGTTAGATTCGTTTTCCAATGCATGGTAAGTCCCAATGGGCTATTATTTTCTTCTTAAAGAAGGCAATTACCTAAGTAGAAATAGCACAATCCACTCTATAAGGGCAATGCAGCATTAAATTACGTCGGCTGTCAAGGCTTTTTCCGCTTTTCACTACAATAGTCCTCCCTTGCTATTATTGCCACTCTATATAGCAGTTTTGTCTGTAGTATCCCTACGTAGGCTTCTATCTATGATAGCTGTCCTTGCTTTAGTTGGCAAGCAGGCGGGAAAGCTAACTGGTGAACTTGCTGAACATGCTCAAACTGATCATCATCAAGTTGAAACGAGCGGAGTACTTTACTTTACACAAGTAGTGGTTTACCAGGAACTCGTATAGTAGTAAGAGCTAGTCATATAACTAGTAGTAGACGGTTGCTTCGAGGCGCGCCTTCGGCCTTTTATCGAATTTCATCCATCTTCTCTATGTCATACTTGGCCAGTGACTTCCAGAAAGAGAGAGGCGTATTTCCAGGTCTGATGGATGCGAGCTGCAACACTTCCAAGCCGATTATGGTGGCTCGCTACACTGTGAGTTCCACTCTACTCTAAGGGAAGGGTAGAGTAGTTGCTAAGTTTTCCACATAGAAAAATGCAAGTGATTGTACGAGATCAGTCAACGAGGCAGGCGCGAAGCGGCAAAGGCAAGTGAGGAGTCTTGGATTCTCTATGATGGGCATATCTCACTGAAAACGAGGCAGAGGCGCGAAGCGAAATAGTAGGAGTTATCAGCTAGCACATTTCCCTTTGCTATTTCTCTTTTAATCAAGAGATATTTGCTACTATGCTCAGTTTAGAACTCACGTTGTCAAATCCAAAAGAGTATGCAAGAATGTGGCCCCTACCCTAAGAGGATTAAGCGTTCTTTTGTGTTCCTAGCTTGTTGAACACAGCACGAAATCAGAAGTCTAAGTGATAGACTGAGCTGGGCTGAGAACAGTCTGAAGTAAGCATGACCACTAGTTACGTGCTACCCAGTGTGCAGTGCTGAATAGGCCTTAGGGATGACCCCATGGGCATGTACGAAGAAAGACTAGTGGGGAACAGCATGTCCACCAAAGGTGCTAGCTGACCGGCACTTGTATTATTCATATTTTTTATTCTATCAAGCCGATAGCATAATCATTTTTCTAACTAATCAAGTTATGTGACATCTACCGATCCCGTGATTCCGAATCAAGAGATGATTTGAGCAACTCGTGAGTCAAGTAGTATAGTAGATTAGCCCTCGTAAGGCCTCCCACTAGTTAAGTATCCGTCCTAGACGTCAGGAATAGAGTAAAGGGAACGACCTTTTCTCTCCTTTCCAAGTGCTTGCTCTTTCGTTAAGCATAAACTCAGATAGGCGTAGAATTGGTGTCTGTGTGTTTCATTGGTATGGTACGTAGACCCGGCCCTGTATTCATACGCGAAAGAAAGGAGTCGATGATCTTCTAGCTCCGCGCAAGGAGAGATACGATTGAGGCGCGCAGCGAGATCCGTGAAAGGCAAAAGCCAGTAGCAATAAAGTATTCTACACCGTATGTATCGTATTTGTTGCATAAAATCCGTACGTAACCTGAGCCCGTGCCTTAAAAAAGAGGGGAAGGATAACTTCGTTCCTCATTCCATCGTCTTCCGAGAAGCATCTCTCTCCGGATTATTAAGTTGTTCAACAAGGGCTGATATGGCGGATTGGCTTAAAGAATATGGGATTCTCAGCTCGTGGATCTGTTCATTCATAGCATAGGGGTAGATTAAGCTTTAGAACAAGGATTTGCTCTATAACCCGGAAAGGAAGCTTCTACGTGAAGTTAGCGAGACGGGTGGTGCCATTTATAGAAAAAGATTGGCTACAATAGCACTTTATGCACTTCACTTTTGGCTATTCTACATGGGCAACAACTAGCCTGGGAAATGGGCTTCATTCAAGTCTTGGTCTTTTCGGATTCACTTATTTACGTGCATTTTCTTAAGGAAAGAGCCTAACCTACTCAAACCTGATAGATTGATGGAATGAACCTAGCATAGCGAATTCATGAAGTTGAATATAAGAAAGAAAGCCTACAAGTATAGAAAGAAAGTGCTAGTAGCCTTCGATTTCATTTCTTCGCTTTTATAGAGCTTTTCCTTTTACCTAATGCCGGCTACCGACAACTCTTGCTATCCAAATCCTGACCCATGACCAACCTGTAAGGTGTTTCCCTAGTGAACTGAATTTCTGGGAACATAAATAGAAAAATGACTGTGCACTCTAAATTTGGTATAAAAATATATGACAACATTGTTGAGCTGTCTATACTCTGACTCTGCATTCAAATGGGGGTAAAAATGCTTGGTGTCCAACCAGATATCCACAGAGAATAGTCAGTATTAGTTTACCATTTTTTAATACATATTTCGAAACCAATTGCATCTCTGGTAACTCTGAAATTACTTGAGATCAGTATTGCTATGAGATCCCCTCTCCAGTACTGCATGTTTCCTTGCCGCTCCAGTTGGTTTACTCCAGAGACATGATTAGTACCACCAGAGCTTGAATCAATCATTCCATCCCAACTCCTACATCAGAAACAACAGGGTCTATTTCAGTAAGCCTCCACCTATAAACCAAACCATGTTCTTTTTCCAGAGACCCCCTCATTACTACCTCCCCCAGGACATGTCCAGTTCAATTACCATCTATATTCAAAGCACCCGTAAAATCTTGGAGTGGTATCAAAGTAGGATCATCGTTAATCACTTATGGATGCCTACAAACAATATGCTAACTATATATAAGACACCAAGGGTTACAAGTATAGTTACTTTTTTTAGATGTTATTCTCAAGTGCATTGAGTGAAAGCTGTAATTCACTCCTCCTGGGTCCATTTACTTTTAATGATTTTTCAATTTCCCCAAAAGAATAGATGGAGATTCATGCTAATAAAGAAATAGCTAAGGAAAAGAAAGGATTGAGGCAAAAGCTCTACATCCCGTGTAAGAAGTCAGAAAATCTTTATGAGTTTTTAAGAATGGAAGCTTCTGACTTTAGATTTCTTTAGTCAGGGAGGAGCTTAGAGCCCACAGAAATTATAACAAGAATCCTATTTATCAGCATAAAGCCCCTCACCGAGCCATGAGGCTGATCCACTGGATTCATTGCAACACCACGAACAATGGGGCGTCTGCCTAATCACCGACTTCAAACGAATTTCCCTCGTGAATGCATCGAGGAACTGAGGACAGGACGTTTCCGATTGGCACGTACTAAACACTTTTCCTGATCCGGTTTAGGTGGGTGGGTTAAGTGCACTTCCCAATCGAAGATTCTCGTCTCGTTTCACTTGCATTTAGTTGAACATTTTAAGTAGAGAAGAGGAAGGAGGCAGGGGAGGCAGATAGGGACATAACTAGTTGCTAAGCCCAGTCAGTAGCTGGAAAGGAGAAGTGAACTGGTTGAGAGGAAGAGAGTCTTTCGAGGACAACAGCGAAGGATTTCAATCAAGAATTTACATAGATAAAGAGTTGATAGTTGATGCTAGTGATGCACAGGGGAAAACGCTACTATGCTCCATGAATTTCGTATGAGTTAGTTATTGGCTGGCGGATCCTCAGCTTTAGCGAGTTCACTCGTAGAAATGTCCGTTTGATTGCTCCTCGGGTGCTTCCTTCTTTCAAATCTAGATTTCCTAGAATCATACCTTCGTCCATTCTTGGCAAGCCTTCTTCTCTGATGGTATAGATGAAGACACCGGATCCCCATCCTTAGCCAAACCTTCAATTCAAGCTAGGGCAAACAAAGGTTTCATCAGAAAGGGATGGATGGCCTCCACTCGGGGCTTGACCTACTAGACTATCGCTCGAGAAAAGGTTGCTAAAGGTCGTTGTATGCTCTAGTGTGCTAAGTTGCTGATTGCCTTCCAACTAATGGGTTGTGGAGTGCTAGGTACTTGAGTAGGCTTGCTTGCCGCTCTTCCGTCTAAGAAGTGCTTTGTAGCCCAACAGCAACGGCTGCACTGCGGGAATCCCAGTGAGTAACTACTAAGCAAGAAAACGGATGCGCCTAACGCGCACCGGCTTTCGCGCTAGCGCTCAATCCGTTGCTTGTAGGGAAGAGTAGTGCGTTCCCTTAACTTGGCTAAGTTGAACCGGGCGTCTAGTTCTCAGATGGAAATAACGGTAGTAAGAGCTAGGCAAGCAAAGCAATAGAAGGTGGAAATACTGCACCAAGGATGAAAAGCTAGCAGTTGACCGAGATACCTAGTAAGTTAGGTACTATTAATATATATTATATGGTGACCCACATACATTTCTTCTTTCAACTCACTCTTTCTTTGCTTTTATTTAGCAACTACCCTATCTGCCGAGAGTTGACCGACCCTCTTATTTCAAAAGTAAGTGAGCCTATTGCTGTCCCCACTATGTAAGTGAGCCTATTGCCCTACTATCTATGAATGTAGATTTCCTTCTTTCAGTTTACCCCGACTGACTGTATTTCTATAGCTAGCTCTTTGGCAGGCTATTTTCTTTGGAAAATCAGGTCTTGAGGACGAAAAACACGATAAAATGGACTTGCCTACTTTTGCACCGAAGAAACTCATAAGTAATCCAATTTCCGAGGACACGAACGGAAGTAAGCTGTTTTGGGTATTCGTATCGGAATTAGCCAGAAGAAGAAACCATTTTCACTGCCCTTCATTCTTTGGCCTGCACTGCCGGGTTAGGGGAGCTCACAAGTCAACTCAGTTAATCGAGATGGCTATGCGAATGAGAAACTAGAGAATCACCTCTCCTCACTAGAAGCCCTAAAGCTGCAGGGAAAGTTCGGATTTAAGAGTTAGTTGGGTTCAAAAGATAGCTCCTCAACACAACTGAAGAAAGCAAAGAAAAGAACCGCGAAAGTCAAGGATGGAAACTCCCTACTAAGCAATTGAAGCTAGCCAGGTGGAAAATAAAGTACAAGTAGGAGTGGCGGGTTTAGTGGAAAAGAGGGAGATCCGGACTCACTTCTACCAATCGAAGATTATCGTATTGTAATTCAAGGCAAAATGATAGTCAGAAAATCTACTCAAAAATGCAGAAGTTAGGCTTCTTCCGGTTCTAGAGTAGTGGCTTCAAGCTCCAGTCTTAGTTTGACTAGAGATCAAATCGAAAAAGGCTCCCCGTGGACTCTACGCAGGACTTTTTTCTAAGCCTTACATAATTTGAATTTCTCTTGCATTTTATTTTGACTTTAGCTCATCATGTCCTCGTTTGGAAGTGATCTGTTCTAAATTATTGGGTAGTTCTTATTGGGTTTTTCATTTTCATGACTTACTAAAGATATCCTTTTCTTCCTCATTCTGATTTTGGTTTTCGTAATCACGGATGTTGGTTCGCGCTTTATGGCCGCGTTGCCCAGTTTGGGCTGCTCGCGTTTTCAACTCTGTTGAGTGTAACAACAGCACTTTTTTATTATTCTTCTTTGATGACCACAGCGGAATGGGTAACGAACCTGATCAGAATGCGGGGGGGATCCGCTGCGGGCAGACCCCGATGGAACCTCTAGCCCGTCCCTCGGTCGTTTTTCCAGGGGCTTTCTCGGGAGATACCCGGGGCACCTGTGGAACCTGGGCAAGAGGTGCAGCAGCCGGAAATGGCTTTAGCGGGCGCCTAATCCATCGATTCAGCCAACTGATCGGGGAGAGCAGAGCCGTCGAGTGCTCCGCTTGGGCCGGACCAGCCAGAGGACAGCAGTGCACCTTCCAAGGCCGCTTACCGAGCAAGAATATCAGGACTATGGAACAGTTATTCGATATTGAAGAAGAATTGAAACCAATCATTATTGGGTTTTTACAATGAATTGGGGTCGAAGAAAGTGGGCGAGTTGCGCCCACTTGGTGGATGATTTAACTGAGCGCCCACGGGGCGGAAAAGATGCCCGAAATCTTACAAAGTTTTAGGGACCCTATTTCGCTTAAATTTAGAAGGATTTCCGGGACCTCCGGGCTTCTAAAAGGGACGGAAGCTAATCTCGAGAGAGAGGAGATGGGAAATGAGACACCTCAGAGGTCCTAGAACGGAGATAGGACTTGAAGGGCGGAAAGTATGGAAAAAACATCTTGTAATGTAATTTAACCCGAAAACGCCTTTCGTTTCCCTCCTTCCCTAAGCCGCCTTCCTTAACAAGCCCTCGAGCCGTACATTTTAGAAGAGGCGGGTTCGTTCCTATCTGGACAAAGGAAGTGGATAATCTTTCTATTCTCCGGGCAGCTTATCAAGATCTGCGGGAGAATGGGGAAGGATCCATCTTCTTTTTGGAGGTGGTTTCGCACAACCAGGATTACCTGGATGCACAGACCACTTCCAGGAGGTGCCATGAATTGGCGCAAAGGATCCGATGGGATGGAATCGCCCGCAGCCGTGCTCAGCTCGAAAGGGCTGAGTATGAGCATGCGCTACTATTGTTTCAATATGAAGATCTCAAAGGGGGCGGGGGCATATTTAAGCATTCCTATTTTAGTTTAGCGGCAAGGCGCCTTTATGTGACCTAACAGGACTTTTGAATTAACTCAGTGATTTTGCAGGCAGACGGAGGAGAGGAAATGAAAGCAGAAGAAGTTATCGAAACACATGTTCAATCTTTTTTTAGCGGTTTCCCCAGAGATCTTTCTCATTAACGCAACCTTCATTTTGCTCATTCATGGAGTTGTATTTAGTACCTCTAAGAAAGATGATTATCCACCGTTAGTTAGTAATGTGGGTTGGCTTGGATTACTTAGTGTTGCGCGCCTAGGAGGGCAGCGCGCTTGGGATGCGGAGGAGCTATTATCGCCCAGCTCCCTAACCTAATGCGGCCGGACCGCAGGGAACCTTAGCATGGGGGGACGTCCTAATCCTTTTGCCGCCGCAAGGCTGGCTAATCGTACGCAGCAGGAGCAAGGGAACTCCCCTGGTTCAGGAAGGCACATGAGTCCGAACGCTATTATGAATGTGCGACCGACACTACACTACGTAGGTACCTGTGCATGCAGGTGAGGCGTCGGTCGGTCCTAAAAACGGCGGCAGCTAGCGAGGAGTTAACGACCGGACGTGCTGCAACCTAGGGATCACCAGGCAGCTCTTTCGCTCTATAGGGATATCGGGGGGGGCATAGCACAATTCTTCTTGGAGGAGGGTTGGTTTGCCCAGGTGACTGATCCTGCCATAATATACTCCCGCCAATTCTATTGCACCGGCAACCGAAGTCGAACATACATACGACGATCTTCATGCGTGAAGGGACGGGAGGAAAGAAAGGGCGGTAGATGATAATGCGAAAGGGCGCCGCGTCTGGGCGGGCGGGCTTGATAGTAAAGCCAAAGAAAGACGCCCCAAGACAAGGTACAACTGTTGGGAAGGGGACATGATCAATAGAACCCGGCTGGATCCGGGCTGGGATAGTGGCGCCCATTCCTAACCAGTTCATAAAAGGTTCGCTCATGCTGGAGGTACTAACCACTTAGTGATCGGTCCGCTAGTTCACGCAAATCCGAAGAAGTTATCACGGACGAGCCACATGCAGGGAAACTTGCACGTGTGGTTCTGGCCGGGCTTTCCTTCGGTATCTAATAACCTTGCTTCTGCTCGCCGCTGGCGCACCTCTCCTAACTATTGCCCATTTATTCTGGAATAATTTTTTTAGGAGGGACAATTTTACATATTTCTGCCAAATCCTTCTATTATTAAGTACGGCTGGTACCATTTCGATGTGTTTCGATTCTTTCGAAAAAGAGAGGTTTGATGCTTTTGAATTCATTGTATTAATTCCACTTCCTACTCGCAGTATGCTCTTAATGATCCCGGCTCATGATTTAATTGCCATGTATTTAGCTATTGAGCTTCAAAGTTTATGTTTTTATGTGATCGCAGCATCAAAAAGAAAGTCTGAATTTTCCACGGAAGCCGGCTCAAAATATTTGATCTTAGGTGCATTTCCCTCTGGAATATTATTGTTCGGGTGCGACCGGACTACTACCGATCAATTTTTGGAAACTTCTTTATAGACTTGTAGAGACCCTCTATGTAGTTGTAATTCTTGGGCAATCGATCTACTTTCCCCATAGCCCTAAGGCTGTGTCTCGATCTCCTACGTGCGAAAGATAAGATACGGGAGACGGGGTCCTATGGTATGGGTCTTCGACCCTTGGTCTAATTCCACGACGGAGAGTCGGCGTGGCGTAAAGTGAAGATTGGGGGGAATAGAGCGAAATCCCCGTCTGGGGTATTCCGAAGGTGTAACCTAGGCAACGAAAAAGGGGCCCGATACTTCAACTAAAGGAGCGACCTGTTGGTTCACCAAACCCCGACCCAGTGTCACACGTTCTCCAGGTCCGAAGGGATCCAGTGCCCAACTACCGACTCCTCCCGGAATTGCGTTATCGGAGCCGAGCCAGGAATAGCCGTTAGTGGACACCTACCACTTTTCACCGGTTAGAGAGGCCCTCTTTAATACATTAAGAAAATATGTTCACAGGG
Organism: Zea mays; assembly: GCF_902167145.1. Taxonomy (NCBI): domain Eukaryota; kingdom Viridiplantae; phylum Streptophyta; class Magnoliopsida; order Poales; family Poaceae; genus Zea; species Zea mays. The sequence continues at coordinate 125,834 of NW_023367267.1, forward strand.
GCCAGAAAGACTCGGTCATAGGAACTTCAACCACCTACGCGCTGGTAAACGAAAACCACCTCGACCGGATCTACCGAACGAAGAAGGCCGCCCGAATTAACACGCCAAAAGGGCCACCAGCTTTCCCCAAAAAAAGGGGAGATCCGCTGCTTACTGCTCACGGAAACATCCGACCTTATCGTCAAGTCGTCTGCCTATCTTTCTGATCTCATTCGTTTTCCGATCGCATAAAAAGATCAAAAAAGAAATGTGAGAATGTAGTTACAGATGTGAAAAAAGTAAATATCTCTCTGTCTGTGTTCTTAAATCATTCATTGGATGATGTGCGTTTCATCAAGTATGAACTTCTTTCTTTTTTTTCTATGCAATTTAAGTACCGGATCGACATCCATTTATTTCAGTGCCCTCATCCGCTCCGCGTGTATGTCTGTGTGGCTCTGGAAGGCCTTACTTTACTAATACTAACAGGTAGGGCGCGTTACTTTTTTTCTTTTTTTTCGCATGTTTAGATTATTTACTTGCCCTTTCACTTTTTCTTCGGCTGTCACCAACTTTGTTCAATGCTAGTCCCTAACCCATGAATAAGGGCTCCGCTGGCTACCGGGTTCAGAGAAGTTTGTAAGCTCTTTCTCTTTTTTTGTTTTTCGCCACCTCCTCCGTTTAAGGTCTTTAATTCGATTCGGCATTAGCTTCGTTAGAGAAAGCCATGCGTGAACTACAAAGCACGGGATCCTGAACACCACGAAAGAAAGCGTACTACTTTTCAATAAGGTCCGACTTACTTTTCAGAGAGGAGAGACATGAACTTGTTTTAGGCGTAGAAAAGGTATGAAAGATTTCTTGAAAAGAGGTAGGGACTGGTCTCGCTGCTAAGGGAGAAGGAGACCTCTGTCGGAGCAAGCTAAAGAACCCACTTTAGATCGTCGATTTCAGGTAAGGCACTCGATCAAGCCTATACATCCGGGAATTTCGCTCCAAACCAAAGACGACTTGCTTTGCTGCATTTCTGGCTTTACTTTATTTTTTTTTGCGAAAGAAAGGCCATATGATCTACTTTCTGGTGCCGGTCCCTTCACAAAGATAGCCCCTTCTTGCTCTTATTCTTATTCGGTGGAATACAATAGTTCTGAAGCTCCTTTCTTTCAAGTGAAAGTTGCCTATCTTTGCTTTGGAATCCAATCCAGTTGAAAACAAACAATTGCCCGATGGAAAAGTCAGATGAAAGGCAAGGAGTGTAAACCACGTACGAGCGAGCGCAGAAAGCGAAATGTTTTGCAGCGAGTCAAGCGTAATACGATCAAAAGGAAATGGGGTCAATGCTAAAACTCAAACAGTTCCGCAGAGGGTTGAAAGAGCGAGCTACATTCTTTCATAGAAGACAGAAAAAAAGAGGACTGATGCTTTCTTACTTCATCTTAATATAGGGATGCTTTATGTAGCTTCCAATAAATAGGAAACAAGATGACCCATGGGGCACTCAGTGACGTATCTAAACCGTCTATCCAGTACTGGCTTTTCACACTCGGGAATAGAAACTGTCGGCACTTGAAGATGAACGAAGCGAAATTACCCCCCCAAAAAGCCCTTAGACCCACCTTGGTGGGGACTGACTGCTCTCCCCTACGAAAGTAGCATCGCGATGCAGAGATCAACAACACATATTCGCATACCATGCTTATCTATTGATGTCGCAGATCAGCGGCAACTCCCATACTAAGTATGATGTCGCATATCGGTTGTCTAACTAGAAGGGTGGAACCTTTTCTTTTTAACTAGTCTTAAAGTGGATGTCGCAGCCTTGAGTTCTTTTTATTGAATTCGCGAGATTGAAAATTAGGATTGAATGAATAACCTGGAGATATATTCCTTTTCTCAAATAGTTCTTTAAGGGGCCTCTCTCTATCCTTGGCTTATTCAATAGAGCTTTCCTTCTTTTCATTATTCGATACTGCTGTGAGATACTACGAGAGCTCGTAGGCAATATGAGATAGAGCTGACTAAGAGAAAGAAGTAAGCGGATCTTGCAGCTGTTTTCATTCCTTTATTTAGGTCTTGAACCTATTAAGTATAAGTAGAAGATCAAGCACTGATCTGATGGATCAAATGCTTTCACTACTCGATCAAGGGCTTCCCAAAAGGCCTATTTACTAACTTCTCTTCGTTCCAGATTTCCGAATCGTTTTTTTAGTCATGTTAGCACCACGCTTCGCTTTCCGATATCTGGTATTATGGCTTTGCGCAGACTGACCACTACCTGTATCGGCGACTCAATGTGAGTGTGTCGGTCACAGCCCAATCGAGGGCATACTTTCTAATCTTTCTTTCGGCCATTCATCTTGCACTGCGTATTTGGATCCGATCCCTCCCTTATTTTAGCCAACATCCTATTAAGATTAAGATCTGCAATTTGCAAATATGAGAAAAGTGGACGCTGTACTTGTCTGAAAGCGGAAACTAAGATGAAGAGCTTATTCTCATTACTGGCTTGCTGTCCTTACTTTACTTTACTTAACATAACTTTACTTAACATACGCGTTTTCGTTATGGACAAGCTCTCCTTCTGTGCGCATCGATCGACCGACGTAGGGATTTGCATGGGGCGTTGCGCGTCGCGTCGGAGATTGTCAGACAATAAACGTTTCAATGGGTGTAGGTACAGGGGGAGGGGGTGTGGCGTACGCCACTTACTTTCTGGTGTGCAGGATGCACTTCCCACATGATTGTACAGTAGGCGTTGGAGCCCTCATCTGTAGGTACATGGAGGTGATCGCATATGCGGAGCAGCTTCCTTCGAGATGCCTTTGACCCGGGACCTACGCACGAGAGCGTTAACATCAAGGACGGAAGGATTCCCATGCATGATGCGTACAACTCTAATCGCGAAGCGAAGTAAAAAAAACAAACCGATGAAAGGAGAGAATGCGGGAGACAGAATGATGTCGGGCCAGCACAAGAAGTCAGACTAAACAACCCATTCGACGCGTCGGGGGTACTCGACCACCGGGAGATAGGGATTTAGTGACTTACCAACCAACCAGACATTGAGGGCAAGACATACCATACAAATCACGGCTTCGGCTGCTGTAGTCCTCTAGCCGAGCCAAGCCACTACTAGCGTGTGTGTAATTCATGGCAGTTCACTATTTTTTTTGTTATGGAGCTATTCTCTTTCTTTTATTTTTATATAGTATAGAGAGCGGTAAGTTAGTGCTGTTCTAAGGATAAGGAAAAGGAAAAGGAAGTGGTAGCTGTTCCAGTACACAAAGAAGGGAGATTTGTGTAACCCGAGCTCTTTGATCAAGACGGTGTGGCCAAAGTCAATCCTTTGAGAAAAAAGTCATTTATTTTCGTTGGCTATAGTGATCAGCACAAGGGGTACTGCTGTTATGATCCCCGCACGTCTCAAGACATGTCACATTTGATGAAACACGATTTGCCTCGCTACCCCATGCGCCTCTTCTCGGGGAGAGATACACACACGCGCGATGACTGCTTTGCCACCGCCCACTCTATGTGCTCCGATTAGCGTTCCGACGCCTGGCATGGCAGTGCACACGGCTCAGATTCGGTTGACCACGCTCACATCCGCTTCAGACATAAAGGACCATTGAGGTCCGGCCCTATCGTACTGGAAGTCCCATGCTTTTCGTTTTTCTTCTCGTGCGTTAGGATTGAAACCTAAGCTAATTAAGCTACTATCTCTGGCTCTGGAGAATGGTATCCGTTCATTTCTGCCTGTCCATAAGCGTATATAGGATGAAGTCTAAACGAATCAACGAAAATTACGGTTAAGGCATTTGAGAATATTAGCATTGGGCACTCTAACTCGAAGGAAGAAGCCGAAGCCAGTCCAGTAGCTCGAACTCTGACTATCTACGAAAAAGATGGCATTCTCCCTTAATCTGCCTTGTTTTGAGAAGCGGGGAGGTAGTTTTGTCAAGCTCGTTAAACGCAACGACAGTCAAGGCTAGGAAGATTTCCCAGGCCAGCCAACAAAGTGGGATATTCTTTGGAAGAAAGCCTGTATTGTTTGACAAGATCTTTAGGTCGGTCTCAACACGTTGGCATCTTCTATTCCTGACTCATTGGGGATATTATGCCTTTTGCTTGTCAGAAGTAGACCGACGATACGGACTAAAGTAAGTCAGATCTCCAAATATTTCATCATACTCAGTCCTGAAAGAACAAGCAAGGGATGAGCGCACGCTGGTAGTAGAAGGAAGCGGAGATGGAGGCAGCTAGGCATCAGTTTGAGTTCGAGATCGAGACCAGCTTCAGCCACTATTGCTAGGACGGGCTTACTTAGACTGAGAACAGAGATTCTTTTCTCTGCTATGCTACTTTCCTCTTTCTTCCCTGAGGGCATTCCTTTCCTGAACATAGAGCCAAACAGTCTTGCCCGGAACCCCCGATTCCTTCCCTTCTTGAAGAAAACGATACCGAGAAGGCAATAGCACTTGAAAAAATGAAAATACCGTCAGAAAATATTCTATTGCTATTCGGGAGAACACAGGCTTCGAATACTGCCCGGCCATGCTACTCTGTTTTGGTTGAAGTACCTTCTGACACTGCTGATTCCATCTTTATATCGTTCGAGCTAGCCCCATGACTTCTTGGTCGAGCGCAGCTCTTGTTCGATTTATCTTTCTTTGATCGAGCGCAGCGAGAAGCAAGTCTGGCGAACCTTGTGCTAAAATTCCTTCTTTTCTTTCTTTCTTGGTTTTGGATCGGTTTGTTAAAGGTGGGAAAGGTTTGTTTACAAAGGCATGACTCAACTGCTGCAAACTTATCAGGATTGTACCTACCGTGAAATTCGTGCCGCATGGCAGTCTTGCATGTAAAAGGTGGTGGTGGTTATCTATCAGGCGGGAAGCGCCAAGCCTATCACGCGGGAAAGACCCCTAACCTACCACCAACTTACCTTCCAACCAAGCCCTTCGATCCCGCGCTGCTGCTGGGTATATAATCTCGGTCCTCCCCTTACTTTGAAGCCTACAGCTCCACAATTCGTTTTCCTGTAATTAATGGCAGGAATCCAAAAGATACTGTTTTTTCTTTTTCTTGTCTTTTTTCTGCTTTTTCATGGCATCGAAGCTACGCGAGGGAAAGCGATGCTGCCCACTCTGCCGCAAAAGGGGGCGGCTTTCTTCTTCCCCAAAATGACAGTTCCACCATCACAGCATGCAGCAAAATTCTGTGGAGAGGCTGCACAGCAAAGCGCCTTGTGCCATCCGGCGCTAATCTTCTACATCACTAGGTTAGCGGGACCTGAAGAAAGACTAAGTCCGTCTGTCGAAAGCTCAGTTGTTGGTTTGGTGATACTAGTGCTTTCTAGTGTTTGAGTTGTTCAGGAGTCGTTATAAGTCAGATTACCTCATTGTAACGCAGGTGTCCCCTGCTTTCCTTATTTCCTTTTTTATTGTATGAACTTTGGCTTTCTTAATAAAGCTGGGCGTCTATCCTGAGTGTGAGCATTCATAGTTGTGAACTTGTGATACTATTGTTTAACTTGCTGCAAAGACTACTTTTACTTGCAATTGGTTCATAAAATGGTCTGGTGCTTTAGGAGGTCTGCTCCCACAATTACTTATACTTAAGATCTAGTGCTGTTCTAAAGTCTAAACCAAGGAGCAAATGATATCTGTAGTTAGCAGTTCGTGCGGCTCATTCACCTTGGATGGATCGGCTGGTCCTGGCATTCTTTTGACACTGGACACTCAAGGAGGTGCTTGCCTACTAAGAACTAGTCCCACTGTCTATTACTCGGGTGCTGAGGCAACTAATAAGAAAGAAGCTTGGGGAGGAATCCATTAGCTATCTTCACTAGACGGACACAGATGGCGCAGATTTAGGCAAGGATTTTTTGAGAATGATTATTAGCCTTCTTAGAATATCCGCCTATATTAATAAAGAGTTTGAGATTGACCACCCACAAGACAAGAGTTTGACCACGGGGTAAGGTTACCATTCCCAAAGAAAAGACCAGTTACGGACTCTACAACATAAAAAAAGAGGACTGAATCGGCGATCCTTCGAATAGTTTACTCGACCTTCAATTCAAAGTCTTGTTCATCGCCAAGTAGGCTTCCTGAAAGGCGGACAGGGCAAGCAAAGTAAAGAAGTTAGTACTTCGCTACTGGACAAGGCTATTATTACAAGTCCAAAAAATACGTTACTCACTGGAGCGATGATTGATTCAAATTTGCCTAAAGATCGTGGATTTACATAGGCGGCTCACAAGGGAAAAACAAGGTTAAATGCCCCAGGGATTACAACCAAAGTTTCAGGTGTGATCTTACAACCCCTACTAAAGCAATAGGACTCTATTTCCAACTGATGAACTGTGTAGTGGAACTACGGGAACTAGTAAGCCTATAAGTGAGAGTGATTCTTTCCCCAAAATTCAATAAGCTATAAAACTTCCTTGGTTCCAATCCAATTCATGATAAAAGGAATATCATATCATATCATATATAGTAAAGCAACAATAATGAAACGTGTGCGTTATAGTATAGTATAGTATAGTAAAGGCAAATTCCTTTGCCAACGCCTACGTCTTGCTTTCAGTATCATATATTCAGTAGACTAGACTTTTCTATGTGAATTCAAAGAATATCCTATCTAATAATGATTTCACTCTAGATGAAGGCTATTCCTCCTGTTATAGCTAAAGCAAAGCAACCGTGTCAAGTTTTATTGTCCCGCTATTTCAGCGGAGCCTATCCCTCCTAATGTGTTACATCCTGGCCATCTTTTGCTGTCCAAAATCCTGGCTGAGGTAGGTACAGTGTCTGTTCGGCTCGGCAATCCAAGATTAGCAGAAGTAATAGGTGGGGCTTATATTATAGTAAAGAAAAACTACTTGAATAAGCGCTCAGCCGGCAGAGAGAAAAGGAAAGTAAATGGGATGTTCAAGTAGGTAGCGAGTTCATCACCGGGGATGTCTGTACTAAAGCAAGCAAAGACCTAGTCTGCTTTGAATTAAGCATTTCAGTGTGGAATTCGCCTAACTTTCAATCTAGAAACTAGTGAAAAGCTAGCCGACTATTTCAAACGAGTAAAGATAAGCAGCAAAGCCAGGAAATACAGTAAGCGAGGAGGAGTATTCATGTCTCTTTCTCCCACCAACGTAATACCCGACAGCGCGTAGTCAAGTTCACTTTCTCATAGCCTATTCGTTCACACCAGATCTCGACCGAGTGAATGAGAAGGAGTTTCATCACGCTCGCCCAAAGCGGATTTCCCCGGTCCGCGTGCACATTGAATTCATAGGGGGCTTCAATATCTCTTCAATTAGCCCATCCCGTCAAGCCCTTATTCTTCCGATGTCTCTCACGGAGAGTATAGAAGTTGGTCCTTTATTAATTAGTAAAAGCAAGCTATCGCACTGGGTAGCTACTCCTTGTTGGGTAGCCCCTCGGATATGGTATATTGTAGGTCTCCAGCGTTGGCGCACTTCTTCTTTCGACAGAATCTCTCTTCTCGAGTGTTGCTGGTACTTTGAATACTTATTTCACCCTTGGTACTGGATAAGAAGGCTATGTATGTAGTCGTACTACACCAGTGTTTAATAACAAATAGCATATCAAATTGATCCGCATCTTAACTCCAATCTTATTATTATTAGTAACGTATCCGTGTTCTTTCTTTACTGCGAACTACTTTATCAAGTCTTGGTAAAGGAGCTACTGTGGAAGTCCCAATCCCAAGTAGGACTCTGTGTCTTTTCTTAAAAGAAAACCAGCGGGTACAATTCCCAATCTAATAGAATATTATAACTCTTGTACAGTGGGGAAGGCTCATCTCAACGGAACCCTACCCTAACCCTAACCCTAACCCTAACCCTAACCCTATAGTACAGTACCCTGTGTATAGAGTAATGCGAAGTCACCTTGGGCAAGTACAAGCATTCATTCTATCCGTAAGCTAAGGTAGTGAAAACCTTTATTGTGTAAGCAGTCGTAAGTCGGTAGGTGTGTGAATCGCAGTATGCTTAACAATGTCAGGACGAAAACTCTAAGAACCAGCCAGAGAATATTAAGTTAGTAAAATAAGAGGAGTGTCCGAAGTTGCCCTCCATTCTAGTGGAACCATCTAAGTTGACTATTCAATTAGTGGGCTTCTTTCACTGAGTTTCTTCTGTTTACGGAGATCCTTAATCTTGCTGTATCATCGTCCTGGCACATAGCTAGTGCGGCTTCAACGTCTTCTATTCTAAGCCGTGGGAAACTTCAGTCTGAAGCGGAGATACCTAAAAGC
>NW_023367268.1:0-40847 GCF_902167145.1 Zea mays
TTAGGCATCCGGAGTCAAACGGCTGGTAGAAAGAGCAAATGGCATTATAATGACGGGAATAATGAAGCTAATCTTCAATCAGCCCAGAGGAAAGTGGCCAGATGAGTTGATTAAAGTAGTGTGGAGACACAATACAACCACATCAAGATCAACAAGTTTTACACCTTTCAAACTATTATTTGGTGACGAAGCTATAACTCCAGAAGAGCTAAAGCAGGGTCAATAAGAACAAACAGCTTCGACAGAAGACGAAGCTGATTACCACGTAGCAAAGATACTATAGAGGGGACCAGACTTCAGGCTGTGGAGAACATCAATAAATATCAAGCCGAAACAATAAATGACATGACAGAAAAGTTCGGTTGAAAGATATTAAGCCAGGGCATTTGGTGCTTCGGAGAGTGGCCAATCCGGACACAGTAGGCAAATTGCAGCTGAACTGGGAAGGACCTTTTTTGGTAGTATCTTCGTTGAGGCCCCGGTTCTTACAGGTTGAAGGATATGGATGGCAACGACATACCCAGATCTTGGAATGCGGATGAGCTTCGGCGATATTAGTGTAATTTGATGTAATCTTTTTTCATTTTTTCTATGGCACCCTTTTCCTTTCCAAAGGGGGAGAAAGGTTTTTAATGGGGCCATAGCTTGTAATTTTTCCTTTCTTATTTAGCTCCATGAGAGCCAAATCCCCCCAAAAGGATGTAAAATGTAAATCTGAGCATGCACCATCGAGTGCAGAGATAAAAAGAGGAAAAGTAGGGAGAAGCTCAAAAAGTCGTCCCCAAGGGGATGCAGAGCATGACAAAGCTACAAAAAGTCATTCCTAAGGGAGCGCAACGTAAGTTTTCTGCTCAAAAGTCGTTCCTAAGGGAATGCAGAGCCAAATACCGCTGAAATATAAGGCAAAGAAGTTCAAAAGTCGTTCCTAAGGGGATGCAGAACTTATATCGCCGAAATAGAAGGCGAAGAAGTTCAAAAGACGTTCCTAAGGGGATGTAGAACTTATACCACCGAAATAGAAGGTGAAGAAGCTCAAAAGACGTTCCTAAGGGGATGCAGAGCTCAAGACTCAAAGACGTTCCTAAGGGGATGGAGAGTCTGGGTGTGGCTTCGAGTGCGTGTGTTTGGACATTCATTCGCACATTACATCACATCATTCATTGCATTCATACACATTCATGTAGACATTCGTAGGATCATCATCATCATAACATAAAGTACAAACAGATGCTTCGACTTTGATGACAAGGCTTCGATGAGTATAAAGAAGCAAAGATATGCTTCGTTGTGCACGAAAAGAAGGGAAGGTGTTTTCGCCTTCGGCTCAAAGATACAAAGTTTCGTCCACATCAAAGCAATTCACACACGGTTGAAAAGGTAAAAATATAATTACAAGGTATGGACAAATTTACAGAGTAATGTTTGATTCCTAAATTACAATATCTTTTACAAAGATAATTCAAATGTCTCTAAAGCTTTGTGCAGCAGCTTCATCAGTCTTCGTCAAGCTTCAGATTATTGACTTCCACATCGTCATGTACACAACAAAGCAGTATAAGGTAAAAAGTAATCTCAGGAAAAGATAGCAACATGTATAAGTTTAATACTGGCTTAAGATGACTCCGAGCTTCGTCACCAGCTAAGTCCCGCCCACCCTTCGTCCAAATTTGTGTTATAAATCTATTTCCAATGCTTCGGGCTAGGCTGAGGATATCAGTTAAGTCCGCTGGTGATAAACTAAAGTTCGGCCTATTTACAATCTTTCCGTGCATGTAACCAGCCTTTATAAAAGCTACAACTGTGCCGCGAGAAGCTAGCAGGGCACAGAAGTCGTTGTGCCCAGCTATAACTTCGTCAAGCGCCTCAACATCGCCCTCAATATGTTTGAAGGTGCTTGGCAGGTCTTCAACCAAAGGTTCAAATTTTTCAGAACTGGCTCCCACTGAGTTGAAGACCTATTTCAGCCATTGCACACCGGTTGCCGAAGTTCAAGCACTTGTCCTGAAGCTCTTTTAAGGATTTTTGCAGATTCGAACTTTTCTCGACTTCGGCTTCAAGCTTCGCATCAAAATTCTTCTTTTCTTGCTCAAAGCTTTCTGATTTCTGAAGGAGTTCATCGTTTTAATCTGGCAATTTCGGCTTGGGCTTCTGCCAATGAACCCTCCATTGTCTGAAGTAGGAAATCTTTCTTTTCTAGAGAAGCTTCATGGTCTTTGATTTTCTTTTCCAAGCCCTCGATTATAATTTCATTCTTTTTATCTTCGAGGTTGAGAGCACCTAGAGGGGGGGGGGGGGGTGAATAGGTGATCCTGTAAAACTTAGACTTATAGCCACAAAAACTTGTTAAGTTTAGCACAGTAATTGCCAAGTGTCTAGAGAGGAGTCCTCAACAACACAATTCCACAGGAGATCAATCACAGAGATGACACAGTGGATTATCCCGTGGTTCGGCCAAGACCAACGCTTGCCTACTCCACGTTGTGGCGTCCCAACGGACGAGGGTTGCAATCAACCCCTCTCAAGCGGTCCAAAGACCCACTTGAATACCACGGTGTTTTGCTTGCTTTTCTCATCCCGTTTGCGAGGAATCTCCACAACTTGGAGCCTCTCGCCCTTACAATTGAAGTTCACAAAGAAACACAGAGCAAGGGGGGAATGAGCAACGCACACAAGACTTCAAAAGATCAGAGCAACAACACGCACACAAGTAGCAACAAGAGCTCGCAACACAACTCAAAGAGTTCACAACTCCACAAGAGCTCTATATGCTATCACAATGAAACGAATGCGCGAGATCGATGTCTTGGTGCTTAGGGATGTTTTAGGAATGCTTTTTGTATCTCCTCCATGCGCCTGGGTCCCTTTTATAGCCCCAGGCAGCTAGGAGCCGTTGAGAACAAATCTGGAAGGCCATCCTTGCCTTCTGTCGTCGGGTGCACCGGACAGTCCGGTGCACACCGGACACTGTCCGGTGCCCGATTTCCTTCCTTAAACAGCGTAGCCGACCGTTTTAGATCTGGGAGCCGTTGGAGCACCGGACATGTCCGGTGCACACCGGACAGTCCGGTGCCCTCTTCCGACCGTTGGCCCGCCACGTGTCGTGCGCAGAATCCGCGGGCCGACCGTTGGCTCGGCCGACCGTTGGCTCACGGACAGTCCGGTGAATTTTAGCCGTACGCCGTCGGCAATTTCCCGAGAGCGGCCTCTTCGCCCGAGGCAGTCTGGCGCACCGGACACTGTCCGTGCACACCGGACAGTCCGGTGCCCCAGACCGAAAAGCCTTTTGGCTGTACACAGCCAACTCTTCTCTTCCTTCTTCTCTCTGTTTCTAACACTTAGACAAGTATATTAGTACACAAAACCAATGTACTAAGGCTTAGAAACATACCTTTACTTGTGATTTGCACTTTGTTCATCCATGGGCATAGATTCACATTTAAGCACTTGTGTTTGCACTCAATCACCAAAATACTTAGAAATGGCCCAAGGGCACATTTCCCTTTCAATCTCCCCCTTTTTTGGTGATTTATGCCAACACAAAAAAGAACTAGAACAAGTGCAAAATCACTTCAAATAAAATAAATTTGAGTTTTATTCAATTTTGGCATATATGGATCATCCTTTGCCACCACTTGGTTTGTTTTTGCAAATCAACTCAAATCTCTATCTCTAAGTTCAACACACATGTTGAAGCATAAAGAGAGTCATTCCAAAAGAGATTGATCAAGATTTCAAAAACTTCCCCTTTTTCCCATAATCACTACTTCTCCCCACAAGAAGCCAACTTTTGACAAAAGAGACAATGAAAGAGTTTTGACAAACCAAAAGCTCTACTCTACTATTTTCAAAGCTCTACTCTACTATTTTCAAATCTCTCAAGTGGTAGCTGATCCATTTATTTCTTTGCCTTTATTTTTCCCCCTTTGGCATGAAGCACCAAAACGGGATCAACTTTGGCCCTTTAACCCCATTGCCGCACCAAAATCTTCAATAAGAATACAAAGGCAATAAGAGTTCATGAGATGAACTTGGAATAAGTTACCCTCTCATCGAGTGCAGTGGAAGTCTTTCATGGTCCAAGTCCACCTTTTCCCTTTCAATTCTCCTTCGAGAAATCAAGCAAACTCAAGCATATGGTTAGTCTCAAAGGGTCAAGTTGTAACACATCTCCCCCTAAACATGTGCATCACTTTGCAACGGACTTGTGAGGTCCAGGGAGTGTTTGTACAACTTGAGCACCATAGTAAGCAACAAAATGCAGAATGAACATGATCAAAGGCATAAACACATGTATGCTACAATTCAATCCAAGTTCCGCGAATCTAAGACATTGAGCTCACTTCGCAGCCTGCAAAAGGTCTTTTCATCTAGAGGCTTGGTAAGATATCGGCTAGCTGGTTCTCGGTGCTAACATGAAATACTTCGATATCTCCCTTTTGCTGGTGGTCTCTCAAAAGTGATGCCGGATGTCTATGTGCTTTGTGCGGCTGTGCTCAACAGGATTTTCCGCCATGCGGATAGCACTCTCATTATCACATAGGAGTGGGACTTTGCTCAGATTGTAGCCAAAGTCCCTGAGGGTTTGCCTCATCCAAAGTAGTTGCACGCAACACTGTCCTGCGGCAACATACTCGGCCTCAGCGGTGGATAGGGCAACGGAGGTTTGTTTCTTAGAGTTCCATGACACCAGGGACCTTCCTAAGAATTGGCACGTCCCCGATGTACTCTTCCTATCGACCTTACATCCAGCATAGTCGGAGTCTGAATATCCAATCAAGTCAAAGTAGACCCCTTCGGATACCAGAGCCCGAAGCAAGGCGTAGCAACTAATATCTAAGGATTCGCTTCACTGCCACTAAGTGACATTCCTTAGGATCGGATTGAAATCTAGCACACATGCATACGCTAAGCATAATATCCGGTCTACTAGCACATAAGTAAAGTAATGACCCTATCATCGACCGGTATGCTTTTTGATCAACGGACTTACCTCCTTTGTTGAGGTCGGTGTGTCCGTCGGTCCCCATCGGAGTCTTTGCGGGCTTGGCGTCCTTCATCCCAAACCGCTTTAGCAGATCTTGCGTGTACTTCGTTTGGGAGATGAAGGTGCCGTCCTTGAGTTGCTTCACTTGGAACCCAAGGAAGTAGTTCAACTCGCCCATCATTGACATCTCGAATTTCTGCGTCATCACCCTGCTAAACTCTTCACAAGACTTTTTATTAGTAGAACCAAATATTATGTCATCGACATAAATTTGGCATACAAACAAATCACCATTACATGTCTTAGTGAAAAGAGTTGGATCGGCTTTCCCAACCTTGAAAGCATTAGCGATTAAGAAATCTCTAAGGCATTCATACCATGCTCTTGGGGCTTGCTTAAGTCCATAGAGCGCCTTAGAGAGCTTACACACGTGGTCGGGGTACCGTTCATCCTCGAAGCCAGGGGGTTGCTCCACGTACACCTCCTCCTTTATTGGCCCGTTGAGGAAAGCGCTCTTCACATCCATTTGTACAACCTAAAAGAATGGTGAGCGGCATATGCTAGCAAGATACGAATTGATTCTAGCCTAGCCACAGGAGCAAAAGTCTCCTCAAAGTCCAAACCTGCGACTTGGGCATAACCTTTTGCCACAAGTCGAGCCTTGTTCCTTGTCACCACCCCGTGCTCGTCCTGTTTGTTGCGGAACACCCACTTGGTTCCCACAATGTTTTGCTTGGGACGAGGCACCAGTGTCCAAACTTCATTGCGCTTGAAGTTGTTGAGTTCCTCCTGCATGGCCAATACCCAATCCGGATCTAGCAAGGCCTCCTCTACCCTGAAAGGCTCAATAGAAGATACAAAGGAGTAATGTTCACAAAAATTAACTAATCGAGACCGAGTAGTTACTCCCTTGCTAATGTCACCCAGAATTTGGTCGACGGGATGATCCCTTTGAATCATCGCTCGAATTTGGGTTGGAGGTGCCGGTTCCGCTTCTTCCTCCATCACATGATCATCTTGTGCTCCCCCCTTGATCACACGCCTCCTGTTGATGAACTTGTTCATCGTCTTGAGTTGGGGGATGCACCATAGTTGAGGAAGTAGGTTGATCTCGTTCATCATGTTCCTGTGGCCGCACTTCTTCCAATCGCCATGGTTCGTAGTATAGCGGCCGTCGAGACATCTTCTTCATCTACATCATCACAATCAACAACTTGCTCTCTTGGAGAGCCATTAGTCTCATCAAATACAACGTCGCTAGAGACTTCAACCAAACCCGATGATTTGTTGAAGACTCTATACGCCTTTGTATTTGAGTCATAACCTAACAAAAACCCTTCTACAGCTTTGGGAGCAAACTTAGAATTTCTACCCTCTTCACTAGAATGTAGCACTTGCTCCCAAATACACGAAAGTAAGATACATTGGGTTTGTTACCGGTTAGTAGCTCATACGACGTCTTCTTGAGGAGGCGATGAAGGTAGACCCCTGTTGATGGCGTGGCAAGCGTGTTCACGGCTTCCGTCCAAAAGCACTCGGGGGGTCTTGAACTCTCCTAGCATCGTTCTCGCATATCTATGAGCGTCCTGTTCTTCCTCTCTACCACACCATTTTGCTGTGGTGTGTAGGGAGCAGTAGAACTCGTGCTTGATCCCTTCCTCTTCAAGGAACTCCTCCACTTGAAAGTTCTTGAACTCGGACCCGTTGTCGCTCCTTATCTTCTTCACTTTGAGCTCAAACTCATTTTGAGCTCTTCCTGAGGAAGCACTTGAGGGTCCCTTGGGTTTCAGACTTATCCTGCAAAAAGAATACCCAAGTTGACGCGGGAAAAGTCATCAACAATGACTAGACCATACTTACTTCCTCCTATACTCAGATAGGCGACGGGTCCGAAGAGGTCCATATGTAAGCAGTTCCAGGGGTCTTGATGTGGTCATCACATTCTTGCTGTGATGTGCTCCTCCCACCTGTTTACCTGCTTGACAAGCTGCACAAGGTCTATTTTTTTTCGAATTGCACGTTAGTCAAACCTATCACGTGTGTTCTCCCTTAAGAAGCTTGTGAAGGTTCTTCATTCCCACATGTGCTAAGCGGCGATGCCACAGCCAGCCCATGCTAGTCTTAGCTATTAAGCATGCATCTAGACCGGCCTCTTTCTTTTTGCAAATCAACTAAATAAAGTTTGCCGTCTAATACACCCTTAAAAGCTAGTGAACCATCACTTCTTCTAATGACAGACACATCTACATTTGTAAATAGACAGTTATATCCCATATTGCATAATTGACTAACAGATAGCAAATTATATCCAAGTGACTTTACTAAAAACACATTAGAGATAGAGTGCTCATTAGAAATTGCAATTTTGCCTAACCCTTTACCTTGCCTTGATTCCCATCACCGAATATAATTGAATCTTGGGAATCCTTATTCTTGACGTAGGAGGTGAACATTTTCTTCCTCCCCCGTCATATGGTTTGTGCATCCGCTGTCGATAATCCAGCTAGAACCCCCGGATGCATAAACCTGCAAGGCAAATTTAGGCTTGGGACTTAGGTACCCAACTCTTGTTGGGTCCTATAAGGTTAGTCACAATTTCCTTAGGGACCCAAATGCAAGTTTTATCACCCTTGCATTTTGCCCCTAACTTTCTAGCAATTACCTTTCTATCCCTTCTACAAATTGCAAAGGAAGCATTCAAAGCATGATATATTGTAGAAGGCTCATTAACTTTCCTAGGAATATTAACAACATTTCTCCTAGGCATATTATGAACAACATCCTTCTACCAACATTTCTATCATGCACATATGAAGAACTAGAAGCAAACATAGCATGAGAAAAATCATCGTACGCATTATAAACTCCTATAAGCATTTCTAGTTTGTCTCCTATCATGATACAAAAAGGCATGGTTCTTTTTAGCACTAGTAGCCATAGGGGGCCTTCCCTTTCTCCTTAGCGGGAATGGGAGCCTTATGGCTTGTTTAAGTTCTTGACTTCCCTCTTGAAGCCAAGTCCATCCTTAATTGAGGGGTGTCTACCGATCGTGTAGGCATCCCTTGCAAATTTTAGTTATCACATTCATTCTTGCTAGTCTTAAGTTGGGCATTAATACTAGCCAATTCCTCAGTTAATTTGGAAATTGAAACTAAATGATCACTACAAGCATCAACATCGAAATCTTTACACCTAGTGCAAATCTCAAACATGTTCTACACAAGAATTAGATTTACTAGCTACTTCTAGTTTAGCATTTAAGTCATCATTAACACTTTTTAAAGTAGCAATGGTTTCATGACAAGAAATAGTTGAAAAGTCGCCTAGAGGGGGGGGTGAATAGGGCGAAACTGAATTTACAAATATAAACACAACTACAAGCCGGGTTAGCGTTAGTAATAAAGAAACGAGTCCGGGAGAGAGGGCGCAAAACAAATCCCAAGCGAATAAGCAAGTGAGACACGAAGATTTGTTTTACCGAGGTTCGGTTCTTGCAAACCTACTCCCCGTTGAGGAGGCCACAAAGGCCGGGTCTCTTTCAACCCTTCCCTCTCTCAAACGATCCACGGATCGAGTGAGCTTTCTTTTCGTAATCACTTGGAACACAAAGTTCCCACAAGGACCACCACAAGTTTGGTGTCTCTTGCCTCAATTACAAGTGAGTTTGATCGCAATGAAGGAATCAAGAAAGCACGATTAAAAAGCCAAGCAACAAGAGCGACAAGTAACACACGGATCACTTCCTCTCTCAAGTCACTAATCACTAATGATCTCTTTTCTCAATTGTGAAACTTGAGAGGTGGAGGCTTTGAATGTGTCTTGGAATGGAGTGCTAGCTCTTGTATTGAATGTTGAAGGTTGGAATGCTTGGATGAAGTGAATGGAGGTGGTTGGGGTTGTATTTATAGCCACCAACCACTTCCTAGCCGTTGGGCCATTCTGCCGAGCGCGGACGGTCCGCCCTCCTGGTGCGGACGGTCCGCCCCTGTAGATCAACGGCTGAAAATGCAACGGTCAGCAGTAACGGCTATATCAACGGCTATATTGCATTTAATGCGTCGTCAGATGTCAGACAGAGCCAGTCGCGGACGGTCCGGTCGTGCACCCCGGACGGTCCGCGAGGGCCCCCTATAATTTCATTTCTCCGAACCCGTTACCTTCGGGTTTTTTCGGTTTTCTTACCGACCGGACGGTCCGCGCCTAAGGCCGGACGGTCCGCGCGAGGGCTCGGACGGTCTTTGCTTTTCCTTCGGGACAGTCCGTAATGGAAACTTGTATTTTTGCATTGGTTCTGTCCGAGAGTCATTCTAGTGTTGCGGACGGTCCGCCGCAAGGGCCCGGACGGTCCGCGCTTGGCCTGTTTTTTCCAAAAAGCTTCTCCTGTCCGAAATAATCTACGGTATTCCGGACAGTCGATTTAGCATAGTTATAGATGAACTTTTGGCACCTGTAAAACATATAATCTAGAGCAAACTAGTTAGTCCAATTGTTTGTGTTGGGCGATTCAACCACCAAAACTATTTAGGAACTAGGTGTAAGCCTAATTCCCTTTCAATAGTTTCACTAGAAAGCACTTCATTTCTTTTAACTTCTAAAGCATAAGAATTTTGTGCCTCTACAAATTTGTCATGCTCTTCATACAAAGGTCCTCTTGTTTTTCTAAGAGTCTATCTTTTTCATTCAAGGCATCAATCAATTCATTAATTTTATCTACTTTAGTTCTATCCAATCCCTTGAACAAACTAGAGTAGTCTATTTCATCATCACTAGACTCATCATTACTGGAAGAATCATAAGTGACATTGTTTTGATTACATACCTTCTTCTCCCTTGCCATAAGGCATGTGTGACGCTCGTTGGGGAAGAGGGATGACTTGCTGAAGGCAGTGGCGGCGAGTCCTTCATTGTCGGAGTCGGAGGGAGGAGCAATCCGAATCCCACTCCTTTCCGATATGTGCCTCGCCCTTGGCCTTTTTGTAATGCTTCTTCTTTTCCTTCTTGCTCCCGTGTTCCTGGTCACTATCATTGTCGGTGACAGTTAGCAATAAAATGACCAAGCTTACCGCATTTGAAGCATGATCGCTTTCCCTTGGTCTTAGTCTTGCTTGGCTGTCCCTTGCGACCCTTTAGTGCCGTCTTGAATCTTTTGATGATGAGGGCCATCTCTTCATCATTAGACCGGCCGCCTCAATTTACGCCACCTGCTGGGTAGCGCCTCCTTGCTCCTTGTTGCCTTGAGAGCAATGGGTTGAGGCTCATGGATTGGGCCATTCAACGCGTCGTCCACGTACCTCGCCTCCTTGATCATCATTCGCCCGCTTACAAATTTTCCAAGAATTTCTTCGGGCGACATCTTGATGTACCTAGGATTTTCACGAATATTGTTCACCAAGTGAGGATCAAGAACGGTAAATGACCTTAGCCTTAGGCGGACGACGTCGTGATCCGTCCATCGCGTGCTTCCGTAGCTCCTTATTTGTTGATAAGGATCTTGAGTCGGTTGTATGTTTGTGTCGGCTCCTCGCCCCCTTATCATCGCGAATCGTCCGAGCTCGCCCTCCACCAACTCCATCTTGGTGAGTAAGGTGACATCATTCCCCTCATGAGAGATCTTGAGGGTGTCCCAAATCTGCTTGGCATTGTCCAAGCCGCTCACCTTGTGATACTCGTCCTGCACAAAAGAAGCTAGCAACCAGTAGTAGCTTGTGCATTTTTATGGATCTGTTCATTAATAAACGAAGGGCTATCCGAGCTATCAAATTCATTCCACTTTCCACAATCTCCCAAATGCTTGGATGGAGAGAAAATAGGTGAGTACGCATTTTGTGACTCCAAAACTCCGTAGTCCTCTCCATCAAAGTGAGGAGGCTTGCCAAGTGGAATGGGGAGCAATGAGCATTTGAGCTATGGCGGAATGCGCGAATAATCAAAAGAAAAGTTTGAGTTAACCGTCTTTTGTTTGTCATAGTCGTTGTCGTCGTTGTCCTTTTGGGAAGAGGAAGATTCGTCGCTGTCGTCGTAGTAGACGATCTCCTTGATGCGCCTTGTCTTCTTCTTCTTCCCTTCCTTCCGTCTATGGCCTGAGCCGGAGTCGGTAGGCTTGTCATCTTTGGGCTCGTTGACGAAGGACTCCTTCTCCTTATCGTTGATCACGATTCCCTTCCCCTTAGGATCCATCTCTTCGGGCGGTTAGTCCCTTTCTTGAAGAGAACGGCTCTGATACCAATTGAGAGCACCTAGAGGGGTGGTGAATAGGTGATCCTGTAAAACTTAGACTTATAGCCACAAAAACTTGTTAAGTGTTAGCACAGTAAT
This sequence comes from Zea mays, assembly GCF_902167145.1. Classification (NCBI taxonomy): domain Eukaryota; kingdom Viridiplantae; phylum Streptophyta; class Magnoliopsida; order Poales; family Poaceae; genus Zea; species Zea mays. The sequence goes on from NW_023367268.1 coordinate 11,300, forward strand.
TGCCAAGTGGCTAGAGAGGAGTCTCAACAACACAATTCCACAGGAGATCAATCACAGAGATGACACAGTGGATTATCCCGTGGTTCGGCCAAGACCAACGCTTGCCTACTCCACGTTGTGGCGTCCCAACGGACGAGGGTTGCAATCAACCCCTCTCAAGCGGTCCAAAGACCCCACTTGAAATACCACGGTGTTTTGCTTGCTTTTTCTCAATCCCGTTTGCGAGGAATCTCCACAACTTGGAGCCTCTCGCCCTTACAATTGAAGTTCACAAAGAAACACAGAGCAAGGGGGGGAATGAGCAACGCACACAAGACTTCAAAAGATCAGAGCAACAACACGCACACAAGTAGCAACAAGTAGCTCGCAACACAACTCAAAGAGTTTCACAACTCCACAAGAGCTCTATATGCTATCACAATGAAACGAATGCGCGAGATCGATGTCTTGGTGCTTAGGGATGTTTTAGGAATGCTTTTTGTATCTCCTCCATGCGCCTAGGGGTCCCTTTTATAGCCCCAAGGCAGCTAGGAGCCGTTGAGAACAAATCTGGAAGGCCATCCTTGCTTTCTGTCGTCGGGTGCACCGGACAGTCCGGTGCACACCGGACACTGTCCGGTGCCCGATTTCCTTCCTTAAACAGCGCAGCCGACCGTTGTAGATCTGGGAGCCGTTGGAGCACCGGACATGTCCGGTGCACACAGGACAGTCCGGTGCCCTCTTCCGACCGTTGGCCCGGCCACGTGTCGTGCGCAGAATCCGCGGCCGACCGTTGGCTCGAGCCGACCGTTGGCTCACCGGACAGTACGGTGCACACCGGACAGTCCGGTGAATTTTAGCCGTACGCCGTCGGCAATTTCCCGAGAGCGGCCTCTTCGCCCGAGGCAGTCTGGCGCACCGGACACTGTCCGGTGCACCACCGGACAGTCCGGTGCCCCAGACCGAAACAGCCTTTTGGCTGTACACAGCCAACTCTTCTCTTCCTTCTTCTCTCTGTTTCTAACACTTAGACAAGTATATTAGTACACAAAACCAATGTACTAAGGCTTAGAAACATACCTTTACTTGTGATTTGCACTTTGTTCATCCATGGGCATAGATTCACATTTAAGCACTTGTGTTTGCACTCAATCACCAAAATACTTAGAAATGGCCCAAGGGCACATTTCCCTTTCAGAGGTCTTGTTGCATTCTCAAGGCTTTGCTTAGCAGCATACTCTGTGCAAAATAACCTTCATCAGAAATCTTTGCTTCATCACAAAACAGTAAAAGCTGAGGGAGAAACTTTACCTTAAATTTGGAATAGAATAAGCTGCCGACAATATGTTGTCGTCGGTATCCTGCTAATGTCAGCTTCAAGCTTCAGAAAACCAACACTCTTTCGACAGAGTGCTGATAACCTTTGCCCCAGTACGATCTCGAATACATCAAGATGCCGGCCTTCCAGGGATCATTCCCGGGAAGCGTGTCCAGCCCCTTGGACGACTCGACCTTCCCGTCTGCTTCGGAACGCCCTCCAACTTCCGAAGGAGACTCTGACGTTCGAGGTGGTCGGGTTCCGAGGAACCTACCACGCGGGTACTGGGGAGGCCATGCTACGCGAAGTTTATGGCCGTCCCCAACTACACCTACCTGAAGCTCAAGATGCCGGGCCCCAACGGGGTCATCACCGTCGGCCCCACGTACAAACACGCGTTCGAATGCGACGTGGAGTGCGTGGAGTACGCCGAGGCCCTCGCCGAGTCCGAGGCCCTCATCGCCGACCTGGAAAGCCTCTCCAAAGAGGTGCCAGACGTGAAGCGCCATGCCGGCAACTTCGAGCCAGTGGAGACGGTCAAGGCCGCCCCCCTCGACCCCAGTGGCGACGCCTCCAAAGCAGATCCGGATCGGTTCCGGGCTCGACCCCAAATAGGAAGCAGTGCTCGTCGACTTTCTCCCGCGCGAACGCCGACGTCTTCGCGTGGAGTCCCTCGGACCTGCCCGGCATACCAAGGGATGTTGCCAAGCACTCGCTAGATATTCGGGCCGGAGCCCGACCCGTCAAGCAGCCTCTGCGCCGATTCGACGAGGAGAAGCGCAGAGTGATAGGCGAGGAGATCCACAAGCTAAGAGAAGCGAAAAGCGTCAAGCTCAACCCTGAAAGGTGGGCCCTCGGGGCGCCCCAGGGCATAGTCTTGGGGCTCATCATCTCCAAGCGGGGCATCAAAGCCAACCAGGAGAAGACCCCGACCATCGCACAGCACCCCGAGCCCTAGCTGGGGGCACCCGGGGGCTGCACGCACCCCCGGGAAAGGCCGCTTGTCATCGCCGACGTTCTGGAACCCGGAACGTACAAGCTGGCCGGCGGTCAGGGCGAGTTCTACGGCAACGCTTGGAACATCCGACAGCTACGTCGCTTCTACCCTTAAGATGTTTTCAAGCTGTTCGTATACCTCGCTCCCACACAAGTCTCAGTCGTCAAGGAAGGGCCGACCTCGCCTCGGCAGAGCCCGACCCTCCCTCGGGGGCTAAAAAAGGGGAACCCCTCTGCGTCAAGGTTGGGTGTATCTCTCCGCATCCAAAATTTTTCGATCAAAAAGGCTTTTGCGTTCTCCCCGGCTATGTCAGAAGCAGGGCCCCAAGGAGCGAACGTGGGTGCATGTAAGTGGCAAGGCCGACTGAGCCGAGGAACCTCCTATGCCCCCGGGGTTAGGGACACCTCACTCATCACCCGCCATGAAAAATGACCCTACTCGGGAAGCCCACCCTATTATTGACAGGCTAAGCTGGACACGCAAAATAAAAGGAAGAAGAGTACGACTTCATGCAATGAAAACAAAGTGTTCAGGCCTCAGCGGCCACAACAAGACACACGCGCATTCCAACAGAAACTGTTCCAACAAGAGTTAAAGCGTCGCCTTGGGAAGGAGCCGCGCTTCAGCTCCGTCCCCCGCCTTCGGTAAGGTCCATCCTCGGCTTTCCGGCGACGGCGCAGGGGGAAGGATCCTCCGCCTCAAAGGTGGTCACCAGCACTGCGCTCGGACCCGCCGGCGACCGCGTCGAGCCGCTGAACTTCTGCCAGGGCAGCTTCGTCTTCGTCAGGAAGACAATACCCCTCACTAACCCGCTCCAGGTTCCACAACATAGTGGGAAGCGAGCACGGCGAAGGCCTGCCTGACGCCATGGTGTAGCGCCTCGCGGAGTCTGCCACGCGCGTGATCACCCAAGGCTTGAAGGTGGCTTTGAGGGGAGCTTCCTGAGGGGACGTCGCCGGAGCCAAGGATCCGATAAACGTCCGAGACGACCTCGGACATGGCCGCGAGGTCGGCCCTCCCTCTGCTCGGCAGCTCCGGCAAGCGCCTCGGCAAGCGCCTTGGCGGACTCGTCAAGGGGCGGACTCGAGCTCTGCGAACAGCCAGAAGAAAGATCTCAAACCACAAGCAGAGGAAATAGACAAGAACAAGAACCAAAGGACGGCCAAGGCGTACCTCCGGCTCGGGCACGCTGCTCGTGAGGCCGCGACCTGGGCTGCGGCTAAGTCGGCTGCGAGGGTTTCAGCCCGGCTTTCGGCCTCGGCAGCCCGGCCCCCGAGATTGGTCCCGCTCCTCGACGGACCTGGACGAACTCCGACCTCTGCCGTTCCACCTCTGCGCGCAGCCGCTGCCCGCCTCCCGCGCGCGCCGCTGCCCGGCGCTCGGCTCTCAGGTCAGTACAGAGCAACTAGAGGTCCGCTACCTTGGCACCCTGCTGAGAAAGGCGCGCAGTACAGAGCAACTAGAGGTCCTCAGGGATTGCAGCGAGCCCCAAACATCGACACCTCGCGGCGGATGAACGACGACTTGGCGGCGCTCCGATCCGTCAGATCCTGGGGGAAGGAAACGGGGCGTCACGAAGAACGCCTCGTTCACAGAAAAGAAAAGGTATGCCTGAAACCGTTACCAGGAGGATTTTGGGACGTCCCTGCAGAAAACCTCCAGCGACGACCGGAGCGACCCCAACCGTTGCTTCAGCACACTCGCGGAGCTCATCCCAAGACTGGTCCTCCTGTTCATCATCGAGAATGAAGACAGGGTCCGAGGCCTCGCGGGTCCGAAACCGGAGCAACTGGCGCCGGGGCCCCGGGGCTCCGCCGCACAGCGATGAGGCTGCCGCCCGGCGGGACGGATCGCGCCTCCACGCCCACCTCTTCCGAGGCACTGGGCGCCGACGCATCAGCCGTCTCAACGCCCGGGCAAGCAACCGGTCGCTCTCCGACTGGGACGGCGGCGACTTCCGGGTAGCGGCAGGCGCCGACATGGCCGGCACGTCAGGTGGCTCGGGACCACGTCCAGCGTCAAGCCCGCCTCCCCTATCACGATGGCCGCCTCGGCAGAAGAGCCAGCCTCAGGAACCTGCTCCACAGCGACAGGTGCTGCCCGAAGCCCCCTGCGGTGGGACGCCTTGCGAGAGGGGTCGGCTGAACGACAAGGCCCGGAGCGGCGCTGGCCGCACAGGCCGCGCGCCGTCTTAAGGGCCTTCCGGGGTGCCAGGTCGGTCTGGCCATGGCTTCGCTTGCTGAGGGAAGAAGGAAAATCACGGCCGAGACGTATGAATGGAAAAGCCAGGACGAAGACATTCCGAGATACCTACCCGCTCCGGGCCATGATCCACCGCGCCTGGGGGAAGTCTCTTGGATCCCCAGCTCCCGGAACAGCCGCCGAGGTCCGCTTCGCCGGCAACTTCGGCACCACCCTTGCTTTGGACACCCGGGGAGCAGATTGCCCAGGCACTGTCACGGTGACTTGAGGGTCACCTCCCTGCGCTGCCGGCGCGAGCGGCGGCTCTCGGAGAGCAGACAACCCTGGCCTGGCCCCCCGGAGTCACCTCAGCTCCTCCAGCCGAGGGGTCAGGTGCCCTCTCGGGTTGCCCCCGTGCCTCGGGCCGGGACCCCCCCGACGCCCACGACTCCAGGACTGACGGCGTCGGCCCGCTCGGGGGCTGGCTCGACGGCTCCTGGCCACGCCCCAAGCCGGGGCTGAGGCCGAGACGGGCGGCCATGTCGTCCTCATCATCATCATCATCATCGACGTCGTCGTCGTCGGGCGTTTCCGGCGATGGCTCCCTCAGGAGTCCCTCCCTCTCCTGCTGGCGACAGCGCTTTTCCAAGGCGTCTCGAGCCCGCCTCCTCCGCTCACGGGGCCCGGGCCTTCTCCGCGTCCTTCTTCCTCTTCTTCTCCTCCGCGGCGACCCGCCGCGCTGCTCGGTCCACCGCATCCTGCGGGACCCGTGGCAGGGAAGGCTTGTGGCCACCCCACCTCCTGAAGAAGGGGGGGGGGAAAGAAACCCGATCGTAAGAACCAGGAGCAACCCAATGTATGAAGAAGGAAGGAGCGAACACTCACCAGAGTCACGCACCCTTGGTTGGGGCGCATCAGAAGCTGGGAGAAGGCGTGGGGGTCCGGCTTCCCCAACGCAACGGACACCCGACATTGGAGGGCGTCGAAGGGAAGAGGATCAGGGGACATCCGCGAGCCCTCCCAGTCAGCCTCCGGGGTCATCTCCCAAAGCGATAGCCGTCGCTCCGCCAAGGGAAGCACCCTCCGACGGTGGATGGCGGCAATCACTCCCGCAGCGGTGAGTCCCCCCTTCCGCAACGCCTCCAAGGCCTAGAGAAGGGGTTCGAGGTTCTTCTGTCTTTCGTGCGGGGTCCCGTGGCGCCAAGCGTCGGTGGCGGTGGTGACTACTCGCTGGGAGAACGGCGGAAACAACTCGTCGTCATTCCGGAGGTAGAACCACCGGCGCTGCCACCCCTTGTTCGAGGACGCGAGGATGGCAGGAATATACTGCGACGCCCGCGACTGCCTCAGTAGGAGGGTGCAGCCGTCGGCCCGCACCGCTGCGCGGACCTTCCTCTCCCCCGTCGGCGAGGCAAAAAGCTCCGCGAAAAAGAGATGGGTCCACAAATCCCAATGGGGGGCGATCCCCAAATACCCCTCGCACACCGCTACGAAGATAGCGGCCTGCGAGATGGAGTTGGGGGTGAGGTTGTGCAACTCCACCCCATAGTGGTATAGGATCGCACGCATAAATGTGACACCCCAGTGTCACCTAGGGTTTCTCTCAAATGCCAAACCTAAGAGCCATTATTTTATGTGAACCAAAGTAAGCATGAGCATCAAAATAACTTAAGTAAGAAAGAATTCACCAAGTATATACTTAAAAGTGTCATGATCAAACAATTGAGTCCTTGAAAAGGGTAGAATGTGCAACCCTAAAAAAACCCTAAGTAAGCCCCATGAACAAAATTCAAGAAAATATGAAAAAGGGATGAAAAGTTTAAAATTTTGAGTTGAGCCAATTATATAAGTTATTTATTAAGCAACAAGAAAGATTGAGAAGGCTTAGCCAAAATAACTCAAATAAATTCCCAAATCAGCCCTTGATCTATGAACCCTTAGAAAATTCAGATTTCTGAATTTCTGAATTTCAGACCTCTTCTCAAAGATCATCTGTGTTCTCTGTTTTTCAAAACTCAAAGCCAGAAGATCCAAATATCAAAGTTGTGCCAAATTACCTTGAACACATTCTGGGAAAGTTTGAACTCAAACCAAATTCATTTGGCACGGTTTTGGCGCAGCTTAACCTCGGGACCAGGCATTCTGACACTGGCACCTTGGTGACGCTACAACTCCCTGTCCCTAGCCTAAAACCGCACGTCGTCCATACACAAAAGACAAAGCTTGGTCTGGTGAACAAATCCCTTGCAGTGATCTTGCCCAAATTCGCGAAGATTTGCTCCCAATCGGCGCTTGAACAGGGGCAGAGGCAACGGGAACACGTGTTCGACCGCGGCTGACACCCCTGGTTCACGCCCGTTCGCGCACCGCGCCTCCCAGTGCACGCCCGCGCGCACTCGCCGGTCCACGACCGCCCGTGCACCGCGCCGTGCCTATAAAGCCTCCCAGGCGCGCCCCACTTCGCCCCGCACTCACCCTCACCGGCCAGCCACTTTCCCTTAGCTCCGGCGAGCTCAATTCCGCCCGCCATTGCCGCCAGAGCTTCGGCCACCGTGGCCAGCCCACTCCAGCCATCCTCTGCAAGCCAGTGCTTCGGCTAGCTCCGCCAGTAGCCCGTGAAGCTTGCCAAGCCCTCGGACCCGGCCGGACTTCACCGGAGGCCCGAGATCGACCTCACCGGACTTCGGTCTTCCGCCGCCGCGCGTGGACCGAGCTATCCAGTGAGTCTCCGACCAATTCCTCGCGCTCATGTCTTCTCTGGCATCCCGTGGACCTCCCTGACCCATTTGATTGAACTATCTCGCCGTGACCAGGCCGGTCTCCTCGCCGCCGACGAGCATCCCCGCCTGCGCGCGTGGACCGACCGACTCCGGCCATCTCCGACGGCGTTCCGCACACCGTTGTGATCCCCGAGACCTCCCCTTCGTCCTCGACCACTTCACCGGAGCAATCTCGCCGCCGGTAAGCCCCTCCGCCCTTTTCTTCGCCGCGGCTACTGTTTAAGGTAGAAGAAGGACCTCGGGTTAGGATTGTAGAACCCGAGGGGTTTTCTGTAATGTCAGTGACTCATGTGAATAGTAACCTAAGGACTGATTCGCGAAGAAAACTTAGAAAACCCGCCAGGGACCCCAGTGCAAAGTGGATTTCCATTTAATCAATTCTGTTATTCTTTTTAAAATGACCAGAGAACTTAGAAAATCCATAACTTGATGAAATCTTAATAAAAAGTTGTCAAACCAATTTTGCTAGCTCTGGAATATTATGACCTATCATTTAAAAATAGTGAACCCCATGCTTTCTGTTCTAAATTTTAGAGTTTAAAATTAAAAACAGAAACCCACTAAACCTTGTTTAATTAAGGAAAATTAGTTTTTCTTCTGTGTTGAACTTAAGAAAATTTGTAGATGTTCAAACCTTATTTAGACACTGTTTAAAAATAGTAGGAACCCCAGCATTGGAAATTATGATGTAGTTATTCATTTAAAGCTATTTTGTCCAAAACTTAGAGAAAATCAGAAAGGCATTAGAAATTAATGAACAGTGATTAATAATATTTTTCCTAGTTTACTTATGCAACAGAGAACCTAGGAAAAATACAGAGACCATTAATTTGGACCAGTTTTAAATTAAGATGATTTATTTAGCCTTATATAGACTGAAAATCAATTATTAGAGGCAAAACTATAACCAAAATGATTAATAAAAATCCAGTGGACTTACAACCACCAGAGCCCCACTACAAAAATACAGAGCACCCCAGCCCAACTTTTAAGTAAGGAAAATAAATGCAAAGTGATAATAAGGCATTTTCCAATAAATCATGAACAACCCCTATTAATGTGATAATGGGCAACCAAAAATTTGCTAAGTCCATGATGAGATAAACTACCAGAGAAAAATGCAAACCCATGAAAAAGAAGTAAACCCATACCTTTTGCTAGTAATTTATGAGAAAGGCCATTTAATTCAAATAATGCAAACCACCCCTTCCCTTAAGCAAAAAGAGGCCAAACTTCAGAATGATTGCTCTTGCACAAAATAATACCAAGAAAAATAAGAACTCTGTTGTTTGATGTTTTTCAAATATAGTGGTAGTAGAAAGCACCCATTTGGCTAGAAACTTGAGAAAACCATAGGAAAAAATTAAAAGGTATTAATGGCTAGAAATTTGTATCAAGTCATGTTATGACACCTAAAAGTCAGCAAAAATAAGTTTTAGAAATTACCCACTGTTAAATAATAGTTGTAGTTCAAAGCACCCCTTCTGCCCTAGAATTTAATAATTTTGTCCAGAGAAAACTATTCACTTTCTGATCCCCAAATTTTGAGACAGAGCAACACACACCAGTAACAAGCCACTGTAATTTTTGTGAATTTTTGGAATTTTATAAAAGCAACTTGTAGTTCAAACCTACTCCAAAACATTAAAAGAATAAAAGAAAAGGAAAGAAGGAAATAAACCTCATCCCAATAAGTCTAACTTGAGAACTTATCAATTCTCCCTAAGACTTAAAAAATTCAGTGGAACCCCAAAAATAAACCTACCACTTACCTTAGCTAAGTCTAACCCAACTTACCAAGTATACCACTAAAGGGTTTTACATAAGCAAAGTTAACCTTGTTTAACTCAAGAAGATCATACACCTTTAAAGTTGTAATTTCTAAAAGCACATATCATATCATGCATATATCTTACGCATTGCATTCATTAGATTGTAATCTTGCCGACGGAGAGTACGTGCTCATCCCCGAGCAAGGACCTGTCCAAGAGGAGGACCAGGAGCAGGCTTCAGAGGCTGCTATTGAGGATCTCCCCGCAGCCCCAGCAATTGAAGGCAAGCCCCGGTTTTATGCATAACCATGTTATTATATGCTACTTTACTACACTTAATGCTTGTAGGATTGCAATGTGCACTTAAGTGTAGGAGTTGCTTGAAACCTCTAGTTGCATGAACTTAGGATTCCTTTTGAGATGAATACTAGTATGCTAGGTCGAGTAGCTGCTTGCTAATCAGGATCTCGGTAGAAGTCGAGTGATTTTTCTAGCACTCGCGCGAGGTCAGGAATTGATTGTATTCATCTTGATAACGGGATATATGTTGGTCTATGGACTTGGATCCAGGGAGGATGCCTTGTCCATGAGACGGGAAAAATGAATTAAGGATTAATGTGTGGATACCTGAGTCAAGCTTTTGAACGTACTAAGCACATGCCGGGAAAAATGGTAACCGGTAAACCTAGTACCTGAGTGAAGCCGGGCGCGGACTTTATCCCTCATGCGACCTGAGACTGGGTCTCCCATGCTAGCTATGGTGGGTACAAGTGCGGTCACTGCACGGCGGCAGCCGGGGTCAGTGGAGCATTGTATGCCAAGGCGGTGAGGCCTGGACGCGAACGGGGAATCGATGGGGACGGTTGTCATGTGTGGGGTCGGAGTACCCTGACATGCCGTGTGTTTAGGTTTACCTTGCAAGGTTAAAACTCGATTCGAATCGTCTGCTTCTCGCAGCTAATGAGACTGCTTGATTCCTTGTACTGCATCGAGTAAGAAGTGAAATGTGGTTATATGAGATAACTTGTTGATTGAACTAATTGATTGTTACCATGAATGCTTAGAAGGAGCAAATCTAGCTAAGTTAATGATGGTAGAATTTGAAAAGCTAAAAATTGATTTTAGAAACAGCTAGTGCTTTTGGCAAACCAAACCCCTCAGCCAAACAGCTGCATAGTCTAGAGGTAGAGGAGTAGACTCCTCACACCGGTTAAGTCTAGCTGAGTATTAGTATACTCAGCCTTGCTTGTGGCACCATTTTTGCAGGTACCATGCAGGATTTGGTTGATGGTGTGACTTGGCCTACCACCCTGCCACCGGGTTGGACGGTCGAGTGGGATGTTGCTCCGGCAGGAGAGGAGCATGAGGAGTAGTGGGCTAGGCCTTGCCCATTTCCTCATTACCGACGACATCGATTATCCGCTGCACTTTATTTGTGAACTTTATTTGCTACTCAAAAACTCCGATTTATGTAATAACTCAGTACTTAATTTGAGGTTTCCTGTTTTATTGTATTTCTTCTGTGACTCACCTTCGAGTGGGATTGTGGAATTTGATCCTGGTTAAGTGGCTCTATCAGACTAGATCTGAGGGACTGACGGGTTATTCCGATTTAAGTGTGTTACGGCCCCTGGGCGTGACTTAGGCACTTAAGCTGGAATAATTCGGGTGGTTCTGCCACAGCTGGTATCGGAGCAAATTCCACCACAGAGAGGACAATAAACCATGAATACCAATTTTCAAAACTAAAACTTGCCTAGAAACTGTTACGGATCGTCAGGACTAGACCGCTAGACCTAGGACGAAAGGCCTTAGGCATAGAGGGAGAAATAGGTGGCTAATTAATTAGGCCCTGTGGGCCAATACTTATATTTTAAGGATGCCCTAAAAAGGCACCCTATTTTCTTTGAGAGGCAACGTTTCTTCCAGCATGCATGCATTATAAAACAAAGAGGAATTAAAATTTGAGCTAACCCCTTTTCTTTAAAATCATCCGGGCTCTCTTTTTCTTTTTCCTTCCACCATAATCTTTATCTTTGATTCCCTTCCGCAGATGAATTCACCCACCCCCGCCAGTGGAGGAGACTCTCGTTTCAGTTCTGACTTCCTTTCTCGCGATGGCTTTCCCTCCATCTTGTGGGAAGTGCTTAACTCCGCCGGTTACCCTACGCCCCCTTTGTACACGGTGCAGTTGTATGAGGAGCATCGGGTACCTCGTTGTCGGGTCTGGCTAACTTTGGAGGCTCATCCCCTTCAGCCGGGTTGGCGTTCTCTTGATTCTGAGACGATTGGACTCAGGACGGACGACACCGTTGAGGCAGCAGCCATGAAGACTCTGACGACTTTCTGTGGCTACCATCCCCTGGAGATGGTGATGCACCCCTTGGGACTCTTCCCTGCTGAGAAGAAGGATGATCCCATGTGGTGTAACCGCGTGAGCCATGTGAAGGATGTGTGGGCAATGTATCCTGACTTGGTTGGGAGGGTCACTGTTCAGTGCATGAGTGCGCTGTACCGCCTTCAGGCCCTTCAGAGCGATGCTATGGCACTTCTTGCTAACACCGCTCAGACTGCCAAGCTCACTCTCGACAGTCGGGAAGATTTTGTGGTCGACCTATCCACAGAGTTGGTGGAGAAGGATCTGCAGGTGGAGAGGCTGAGCCAGCGTATCGCTACCTTGGAGCAGCAAGTGGAGATCCGAGACAACACTATTGATGTCTTGGAGAACCAGCTTCACGATGTGCAGAGGGAACTCGAGGAAGCAAATGACCACTTGGACATGCACCACCTGGAGATGGAGGCCAATGAAGCAGGAAGCGAGGGAGAAGAGGCTCCCGAGGAGCTAGGACCAGCCCCTGGTGCCAATGGGACTACCTCCGCGATGCCTCCTTCACCCGTATCCAGTGTCGCTTCCACCGCTCAGGGTTAAGCAGTCGCTTTGACATTTTTAGGCGGATAGAAACCTATGCGAGCTTAGTAGTATCACATTTTGGACTAGGCTTATGGGTACTTTCCCCTGATTGATGTAACCCTGTAAACTTTTGATATCTGTGGGATCTTTGTCACCATGTTATCTTCATTTCGAACCCAATATTATGATTATGGCATTTTTCCTTCCATATGAGATGATATCTTGTCGTTCGAAACTGTGAGTTGGGATAACAATGGCGACAATCTCTGTTTTCAGATGGCAGCTAGGCAGCGTCGCGGGCAGAACGAGCAAGTTCCCCCGCCACCTCCCCCAGCTCCCACAGTGCAGGAGCTGATGGCCCAGCAGAATGAGATTCTGCGACAGCTCTTGCAGCGCCAGCCCCACCAACAGCATCATGGTGGAGGCCAGCATCAGCGACCTCCGGCTATGGCAACATACCAGGAGTTTCTGAGCACGCAGCCGCCCTTGTTCACCAAGGCAGAGGATCCGTTGGACGCCGACGTATGGCTTCGCGTCGTCGAGTCCAAGTTTCCCCTCCTCACAGGAGACTGCCCTGATGAGGCCAAGGCTCGCTTCGCCGCACAGCAGCTTCGCGGCCCTGCTCGGACTTGGTGGGACCACTTCCGTGCTATGCTCCCCGCTGATCGTGAGGTATCTTGGGAGGAATTCAAGACTGCCTTCAGAGGACACCACATTCCAGCTGGCATTCTTGATCGGAAGTTGAATGAATTTCTGGCCCTTAATCAAGGAACCCGCACGGTACTGCAGTATGCACAAGCCTTCAACGACTTATGCCAGTATGCAGGGTATCATGCTGATTCTGATGAAAAGAAGAGGGATCGCTTCCGCAGGGGTCTCAATACCAAGCTGCGGGAACGACTCAACACTGTCCGGGCTGATAGCTTCAATGAGTTGGTCAATATGGCCATCTCCCAGGAGGATTGCATTGTTGCTCACCGGGCAGAGAAGAAGAGAAAGGCACCAATGGCAGCACCATCCGCTCAGGCTCAGAGGTTCCGGATTGTTTCTCACAATCAGAGCAGGGGTTTTCAGCAGCAGGCAGGCAGATGGGTGATCAGGCCACCTCAGCAGCAGCAGCAGCCGGCACCCAACCGCTACCCAGCTCCCGCCCCAAGGAACAATCAGCCTCCGCAGCAGCAGCAGTTCCGCCAGGGCAATGGGAACAAGTGTTTCACTTGTGGCAATGTGGGCCACTATGCCAAGAATTGTCCCAGGAACCAGCAGAGGCAGATGCCAGCACCAAATCAAGACAAGGGAAGAAAGCAGAAGGTGCAAGTCAGGCAAGGGAAGCTCAACTTCACTGCTCTAGAGGAAGTACCAGAAGGAGCTCCTATCATGACCGGTACCTTTTCAGTTTATAATCAACCTGCTTTAATTCTGTTTGATTCTGGTGCATCTCATAGTTTCATTAGCCAAAAGTTCAGTGCTAAATGCAAACTGCCATTCTCTCACTCAAAAGGGTCATTCATGATAGTCACACCTGGGGGTAAAATTGCAACTAATCAATTAAACCAAAGTGTGCCTATTCAACTGGGAAGCCACATTATCAAAACCACTCTTCTTGTGTTGGGATTGGAAAATGTGGACATTATTCTAGGGGCAAATTGGATGACCTTGCACCAAGTTGTGCTTGATGTAGCCAGTCGTACCGTGGAAGTTAATTCTCCTTTCTGCGGGAATTTCACTTTGATTCTGCCTAGTCAGGGTTCTTCTCAGTCATGTGCTTTCTCTATGACGGAGTTACCCCTGAAGAAGATCCCAGTGGTCTGTGAGTATGCAGATGTCTTTCCTGATGAATTGCCGGGAATGCCACCGGACCGGGATATTGAATTCGCCATCGAGTTGCAACCGGGAACGGCCCCAATTTCTAAGAGGCCCTACCGAATGCCACCCGCTGAGTTGGCAGAGTTGAAGAAGCAGTTGCAAGAGTTGCTGGATAAGGGATTCATTCGCCCAAGCACTTCGCCTTGGGGATGTCCAGCGCTATTTGTGAAGAAGAAGGATGAAAGCTTGAGGCTGTGTATAGATTACCGCCCTCTTAATGCGGTAACTATCAAGAACAAGTATCCTTTGCCTCGTATTGATGTTCTTTTGACCAGTTGGTCGGGGCCAAGGTGTTTTCCAAGATAGACCTTCGCTCTGGCTACCATCAGATCAAAATACGAGCAAGTGATATTCCGAAGACGGCATTCTCAACCAGATATGGGCTATATGAATTCTTGGTGATGTCATTCGGGCTGACAAATGCACCAGCATATTTCATGTATCTGATGAATTCTGTTTTCATGCCGGAATTGGACAAGTTCGTGGTGGTTTTCATCGATGACATTTGGTGTACTCAAAGAACGAAGAAGAACATGCCGGGCATTTGCATGTAGTGCTTCAACGTCTGCGAGAGCACCACCTTTATGCCAAGTTATCCAAGTGTGATTTTTGGCTAAAGGAAATCAAATTCTTGGTCACACTATCTCTCAGGCTGGAATAGCTGTTGATCCTGATAAAGTGCAAAAGGTGATGAATTGGAGGCCACCAACGACTGTTCGCCAGATTCGGAGTTTTCTGGGATAGCTGGTTATTACCGAAGATTTATTCCGAACTTCTCTCGAATTGCGAAGCCTATTACTGAGTTGCTGAAGAAAGAAGTCAAATTTGTGTGGAGTCAGAAGTGCGAAGATGCCTTCCATGCATTAAGGCAGCATCTGACCACAACACCAGTATTGGCGCAACCCGACAGCAGCAAGCCTTTTGATGTATATTGCGATGCCTCTGGCACCGGGCTAGGTTGTGTCTTGATGCAAGACAACCGAGTCATTGCTTATGCCTCAAGAGCACTCAGGCCTCATGAGCAAAATTATCCCACTCATGACCTTGAGTTAGCAGCAGTGGTTCATGCATTGAAAATGTGGAGGGCACTATCTAATGGGAACCCATTGCAACATCTTCACTGATCATAAGATCCTTAAGTACATTTTTACTCAGGCTGATCTCAACATGAGGCAGAGAAGATGGCTAGAGCTGATCAAGGATTATGACCTGGAGGTACATTATTACCCAGGGAAAGCTAATGTGGTAGCAGATGCCTTGAGTCGGAAGTTGCAATGCAACTGTATTCTGATGGATTCTCGCATTAACACCTTGTGTGATGAGTTGAGCAAGATGCAAATTGAAGTGATTCCTTCTGGTTCTTTGTCTCACATTTCTGTTGAGGCCGACTTTGCAAGACCAGATTATCATGGCCCAGCTCAGTGACAAGGGAGTGCAGATTATCAAGAAGAATCTCCATCAGAAGGTTGAGAAGTATAATTGTTTCCGCCAAGATGAAAAAGGTGTATTATGGTTCAAAAGCAGATTGGTGATTCCTAAAGACCAGGAGCTCAAGAGGAAAATTTTGGATGAGGCTCATCTCTCCAAATTCTCTATGCATCCGGGAAGCACCAAGATGTACCATGATCTGAAGCTTTTGTACTGGTGGACCAGGAATGAAGAGGGAGATAGCCCAGTATGTATCAGAGTGTGACACCTGTCAGAGGATAAAGGCAAGCCACTTGAAGTCCGCTGGAGCCTTGCAACCACTGTCCGTACCTTCGTGGAAGTGGGATGACATCAGCATGGATTTCATTGTGGGTCTGCCCAACACCTCTCGTCATCATGATTCAATTTGGGTTATTGTGGACCGATTGACGAAAGTGGCACATTTTCTTCCTGTGCACACCACTGATAAGGCTCAGAAATATGCAGAATTGTATATTGACCGGATCGTGTGTTTGCACGGATTACCGCGGACCATTGTTTCTGACCGAGGAGCCCAATTTGTTGCCAGATTTTGGGAACAATTGCAAGAGTCTTTGGGAACCAAGCTAATCAGGAGTTCAGCTTACCACCCATAGACTGATGGTCAGACGGAAAGGGTAAACCAGATTCTGGAAGATATGCTGAGAGCTTGTGCGATCAATTGTGGCAAGAACTGGGATAAGCACCTCCCCTTGGCAGAGTTTGCTTATAACAATAGTTATCAATCCAGCCTAAAGATGGCACCTTTTGAAGCTCTCTATGGAAGAAGGTGCAGGACACCACTCAATTGGTCTCAACCTGGTGAAAGAGAAGTTTTTGGACCTGATTTGGTGACTGAAGCCGAAAGGAAGGTCAAGCTAATCAGGAAGAATCTAGAAGCTGCTCAGGCCAGGCAGAAGAGCTATCATGATAAAAGAAGGAAACCTCTCCAGTTCGAGGTGGGAAGTTTTGTATACCTCAAGGTATCACCCACCAAGGGAGTGCAGAGGTTTGGAATCAAAGGCAAGCTAGCCCCTCGTTACATTGGACCTTATGAGATCATCGAAGCATGTGGACCCGTGGCATACAAGCTGAAGTTACCTTCAAAGATGTCTGCCATTCACAGTGTATTCCATGTATCTCAGCTGAAGAAGTGTGTTCGATTGCCGACTGAGATCATAGCAGAGCCAGAATTGGAGATAGAGCCAGATCTATCGTACCAAGAGTACCCCTCCAAGATTCTGGATTGCAAAGAAAGATCAACTCGGGCAAAATCGATCAAGATGTTCAAGGTCCAGTGGAGTAATCACTCAGAGGAGGAAGCTACTTGGGAAACCGAGGAATTCCTGAGATCCAACTTCCTCGATTGCCTACCTAAGGAAGCTGGTACGTAATCACCCCCAACCCCTCCTCCTGCCTTTCGAATCTAATTTCCAAAAATATGATCTTAATTCAGAATGGAGTAACTATAAGATAAAACTTAAAAGGACTTCCTTCTGAAGTTGCAAAGAGAATGACATTCGAAGAGCAGTTTTGCCCTAATAATGACAACCATCACCCTTTTTCCTATCAGTCTCACCCTTCGCTTCACCCCGGGAGGACTCTGGCCCGAATCTCGGGACGAGATTCCTTTAAGGGGGGAAGGCTGTGACACCCCAGTGTCACCTAGGGTTTCTCTCAAATGCCAAACCTAAGAGCCATTATTTTATGTGAACCAAAGCAAGCATGAGCATCAAAATACCTTAAGTAAGAAAGAATTCACCAAGTATATACTTAAAAGTGTCATGATCAAACAATTGAGTCCTTGAAAAGGGTAGAATGTGCAACCCTAAAAAAAACCCTAAGTAAGCCCCATGAGCAAAATTCAAGAAAATATGAAAAAGGAGATGAAAAGTTTAAAATTTTGAGTTGAGCCAATTATATAAGTTAAAGTATATTTATTAAGCAACAATAAAGATTGAGAAGGCTTAGCCAAAATAACTCAAATAAATTCCCAAATCAGCCCTTGATCTATGAACCCTTAGAGAAATTCAGATTTCTGAATTCTGAATTTCAGACCTTTTCTCAAAGATCATCTGTGTTCTCTGTTTTTCAAAACTCAAAGCCAGAAGATCCAAATATCAAAGTTGTGCCAAATTACCTTGAACACATTCTGGGAAAGTTTGAACTCAAAACCAAATTCATTTGGCACGATTTTGGCGCAGCTTAACCTCGGGACCAGGCATTCTGACACTGGCACCTTGGTGACGCTACAACTCCCTGCCCCTAGCCTAAACCGCACGTCGTCCATACACAAAAGACAAAGCTTGGTCTGGTGAACAAATCCCTTGCAGTGATCTTGCCCAAATTAGCGAAGATTTGCTCCCAATCGGCGCTTGAACAGGGGCAGAGGCAACGGGAAAACACTGTGTTCGACCGCGGCTGACACCCCTGGTTCACGCCCGTTCGCGCACCGCGCCTCCCAGTGCACGCTTGCGCGCGCTCGCCGGTCCACGACCGCCCGTGCACCGCGCCGTGCCTATAAAGCCCTCCCAGGCGCGCCCCACTTCGCCCCGCACTCACCCCTCACAGGCCAGCCACTTTCCCTTAGCTCCGGCGAGCTCAATTCCGCCCGCCATTGCCGCTAGAGCTTCGGCCACCGTGGCCAGCCCACTCCAGCCACCCTCAAGCCCAGCCAGTGCTTCGGCTAGCTCCGCCAGTAGCCCGTGAAGCTTGCCAAGCCCTCGGACCCGGCCGGACTTCACCGGAGGCCCGAGATCGACCTCACCGGACTTCGGTCTTCCGCCGCCGTGCGTGGACCGAGCTATCCAGTGAGTCTCCGACCAATTCCTCGCGCTCATGTCTTCTCTGGCATCCCGTGGACCTCCCTGACCCATTTGATTGAACTATCTCGCCGTGACCAGGCCGGTCTCCTCGCCGCCGACGAGCATCCCCGCCTGCGCGCGTGGACCGACCGACTCCGGCCATCTCCGACGGCGTTCCGCACACCGTTGTGATCCCCGAGACCTCCCCTTCGTCCTCGATCGCTTCACCGGAACAATCTCGCCGCCGGTAAGCCCCTCCGCCCTTTTCTTCGCCGCGGTTACCGTTTAAGGTAGAAGAAGGACCTCGGGTTAGGATCTGTAGAAACCCGAGGGTTTTCTGTAATGTCAGTGACTCATGTAAATAGTAACCTAAGGACTGATTCGCGAAAGAAAACTTAGAAAACCCGCCAGGGACCCCAGTGCAAAGTGGATTTCCATTTAATCAATTCTGTTATTCTTTTTAAAATGACCAGAGAACTTAGAAAATCCATAACTTGATGAAATCTTAATAAAAGTTGTCAAACCAATTTTGCTAGCTCTGGAATATTATGACCTATCATTTAAAAATAGTGAACCCCATGCTTTCTGTTCAAAATTTTAGAGTTTAAATTTAAAAACAGAAACCCACTAAACCCTGTTTAATTAAGGAAAATTAGTTTTTCTTCTGTGTTGAACTTAAGAAAATTTGTAGATGTTCAAACCTTATTTAGACACTGTTTATAAATAGTAGGAAACCCCAGCATTGGAAATTATGATGTAGTTATTCATTTAAAGCTATTTTGTCCAAAACTTAGAGAAAATCAGAAAGGCATTAGAAATTAATGAACAGTGATTAATAATATTTTTCCTAGTTTACTTATGTAACAGAGAACCTAGGAAAAATACAGAGACCATTAATTTAGACCAGTTTTTAATTAAGATAATTTATTTAGCCTTATATAGACTGAAAATCAATTATTAAGGAGGCAAAACTATAACCAAAATACTTAATAAAAATCCAGTGGACTTACAACCACCAGAGCCCCACTACAAAAATACAGAGCACCCCAGCCCAACTTGTTAAGTAAGGAAAATAAATGCAAAGTGAGAATAAGGCATTTTCCAAATAAATCATGAACAACCCCTATTAATGTGATAATGGGCAACCAAAAATTTGCTAAGTCCATGATGAGATAAACTACCAGAGAAAAATGCAAACCCATGAAAAAGAAGTAAACCCATACCTTTTGCTAGTAATTTATGAGAAAGGCCATTTAATTCAAATAATGCAAACCATCCCTTCCCTTAAGCAAAAGGAGGCCAAACTTCCGAATGATTGCTCTTGCACAAAATAATACCCAAGAAAATAAGAACTCTGTTGTTTGATGTTTTTCAAATATAGTGGTAGTAGAAAGCACCCATTTTGCTAGAAACTTGAGAAAACCATAGGAAAATAATTAAAAGGTATTAATGGCTAGAAATTTGTATCAAGTCATGTTATGACACCTAAAGGTCAGCAAAAATAAGTTTTAGAAAATTTCCCACTGTTAAATAATAGTTGTAGTTCAAAGCACCCCTTCTGCCCTAGAATTTAATAATTTTGTCCAGAGAAAACTATTCACTTTCTGATCCCCAAATTTTGAGACAGAGCAACACACACCAGTAACAAGCCACTGTAATTTTTGTGGAATTTTTAGAATTTTATAAAAGCAACTTGTAGTTCAAACCTACTCCAAAACATTAAAAGAATAAAAGAAAAGGAAAGAAGGAAATAAACCTCATCCCAAATAAGTCTAACTTGAGAACTTATCAATTCTCCCTAAGACTTAAAATAATTCAGTGGAACCCCAAAAAAATAAACCTACCACTTACCTTAGCTAAGTCTAACCCAACTTACCAAGTATACCACTAAAGGGTTTTACATAAGCAAGTTGACCTTGTTTGACTCAAGAAGATCATACACCTTTAAAGTTGAAATTTCTAAAAAGCACCTATCATATCATGCATATATCTTACGCATTGCATTCATTAGATTGTAATCTTGCCGACGGAGAGTACGTGCTCATCCCCGAGCAAGGACCTGTCCAAGAGGAGGACCAGGAGCAGGCTTCAGAGGCTGCTATTGAGGATCTCCCCGTAGCCCCAGCAATTGAAGGCAAGCCCCGGTTTTATGCATAACCATGTTATTATATGCTACTTTACTACACTTAATGCTTGTAGGATTGCAATGTGCACTTAAGTGTAGGAGTTGCTTGAAACCTCTAGTTGCATGAACTTAGGATTCCTTTTGAGATGAATACTAGTATGCTAGGTCGAGTAGCTGCTTGCTAATCAGGATCTCGGTAGAAGTCGAGTGATTTTTCTAGCACTCGCGCGAGGTCAGAAATTGATTGTATTCATCTTGATAACGGGATATATGTTGGTCTATGGACTTGGATCCAGGAGGATGCCTTGTCCATGAGACGGGAAAAATGAATTAAGGATTAATGTGTGGATACCTGAGTCAAGCTTTTGAACGTACTAAGCACATGCCGGGAAAAATGGTAACCGGTAAACCTAGTACCTGAGTGAAGCCGGGCGCGGACTTTATCCCTCATGCGACCTGAGACTGGGTCTCCCATGCTAGCTATGGTGGGTACAAGTGCGGTCACTGCACGGCGGCAGCCGGGGTCAGTGGAGCATTGTATGCCAAGGCGGTGAGGCCTGGACGCGAACGGGGAATCAATGGGGACGGTTGTCATGTGTGGGGTCGGAGTACCCTGACATGCCGTGTGTTTAGGTTTACCTTGCAAGGTTTAAAACTCGATTCGAATCGTCTGCTTCTCGCAGCTAATGAGACTGCTTGATTCCTTGTACTGCATCGAGTAAGAAGTGAAATGTGGATTATATGAGACAACTTGTTGATTGAGCTAAATGATTGTTACCATGAATGCTTAGAAAGAGCAAATCTAGCTAAAGTTAATGATGGTAGAATTTGAAAAGCTAAAAATTGATTTTAGAAACAGCTAGTGCTTTTGGCAAACCAAACCCCTCAGCCAAACAGCTGCATAGTCTAGAGGTAGAGGAGTAGACTCCTCACACCGGTTAAGTCTAGCTGAGTATTAGTATACTCAGCCTTGCTTGTGGCACCATTTTTGCAGGTACCATGCAGGATTTGGTTGATGGTGTGACTTGGCCTACCACCCTGCCACCGGGTTGGACGGTCGAGTGGGATGTTGCTCCGGCAGGAGAGGAGCATGAGGA
Source organism: Zea mays (assembly GCF_902167145.1). Taxonomy (NCBI): domain Eukaryota; kingdom Viridiplantae; phylum Streptophyta; class Magnoliopsida; order Poales; family Poaceae; genus Zea; species Zea mays. The sequence continues at coordinate 32,576 of NW_023367268.1, forward strand.
GTAGTGGGCCAGGCCTTGCCCATTTCCTCATTACCGACGACATCGATTATCCGCTGCACTTTATTTCGTGAACTTTATTTGCTACTCAAAAACTCCGATTTATGTAATAACTCAGTACTTAATTTGAGGTTTCCTGTTTTATTGTATTTCTTCTGTGACTCACCTTCGAGTGGGATTGTGGAATTTGATCCTGGTTAAGTGGCTCTATCAGACTAGATCTGAGGGACTGACGGGTTATTCCGATTTAAGTGTGTTACGACCCTTGGGGCGTGACTTAGGCACTTAAGCTGGAATAATTCGGGTGGTTTCTGCCACATAAAGCGGCCCGCCGGCACACCGAATCCCCGCTCGTGGAAGGAGACGAAGCTCACGACGTACCCCGGCGGTGGGGATGGAGCGGCTCCACCACGGGAGGAATCCATTCCGGTCGCTGCTCATCGGTGAGAGGGCGAAGCAAACCCTCGCCGACCAGATCCTCCAGATCGCTCGCCGTCACCGTGGAAAAGGGCCATGGATCGCGCGGCGAGATGACGGTCACCCGGTCAGCCATCACCAAAGAAGGAGGCAGGGATGGCGGCGCAGGGGGCTGGAAGGGCGGTTTCCTCTTCTCTGGCTAAAATCTCTCGGGTTGCGAAAACCTAAGAAGGAGGCAGGAAGCGGAGCGTAGAACCGTCACCAGACCCTCTCCCAGGTATATAAAGACCAAGGCGAGACCGTTTCCAACGTTCCGCCCGGACCGGATGCGGGATTCAAAAAACGCGAAGCGAAACAGTCGTTCCTCGAACGGCTCGCGCACGCGCAACGGCCGCCCAGCCAACAACTCGCCCCGTCGCATTAACTCCGCGGAGGGACAGACGGCGCTTCTGGCAGGAGAAGCGGGCGACGCTTCGCCTTCGCCGTAAAAACCGCGCCAAAAAAGGTACGCCACGTCGTTCGATTTCGTATCCTTTTCCTTTTTTCCTCTTTCTCTATCTCTTGCAACAGGGACCGGGAAAGGGGGATACCCCGAAAAGGATCCTTCCCCGTGAAGGAACCGGGCTCCGAGCCTCCCTACTGATCAGAGGTTCGAAGGCTGGCCCCCCCGAGGGGTTCAACAGCCGCCTCAGATCGCGTGGGCCCTACACCCACTACTGGTCAGAGGTTCGAAGGCCGGCCCCCCGAAGGGTTCCACGGCCGCCTCAGGCTACTCGAGCTCCGCGCCCATTACTGATCAGGGGTTCGAAGGCTGGCCCCCGAAGGATTCACAGCCGCCTCAGACGCCGAGCGAGGGATGACCATGGGTACGTTCGATACATAACCAAGGCTCAGGCTGCACTCCCGAGGTACCCTAGGACATTTCCGAGACCAGCGGGAGCGATCTGGTAACGGAATCCCATCAGAGGGAGGCATCGAGCCCTCGGACCCCGTCACCAGGGGACCGGGTCCGGCAGATCACCCGCAGGTACTTTTGGGCGTGCCTCTGGACCCCTAGCCGACCCCTAACGAACGGGGCACGGACGTCCACTCGGATTACCCGTTTGCAGCTCACTGGAGACACCATGTTCGGCGCCCATCGAGGGCAACATGGCGCTTTCCCCCCTCCTCCTTGCGGAAAGGCGACGCAGGGGCGTATGTAAAAAAGCCGAGTCTGTCCCTGATCGCCCTCTCGCCCTGTGCAGAGGCTCGGGGGCTGCTCTCGCAAACCCGGCTCCGGCCGAACCGTTGACAGCGTCAACATTCCAGCCCGAGAACTTGGGCCCCGACCGTACACCCGGGCTACGGCCAGTTCGCATGAGGGAACAACCAGACCGACCGAAGCGTTACGCAAGGCATTAAGACCTCGGAGGAGTGAAACCACTCCTCCGAGGCCTCGGGGGCTACACCCGGCGGGTGCGCTCGCGCGCACCCACCGGAACAAAATGCAACCGAGAAAGGCTGGTCCCCTTGCAAAAAAAGTGCGACGAAAGCCTCCAAGCGAGTGCTAACACTCCCTTCGAGGCTCAGGGGCTACTGTCGGGGACCATAATTAGGGGTACCCTCAAGACTCCTAATTCTCAGCTGGTAACCCCCATCAGCATAAAGCTGCAAAGGCCTGATGGGTACGATTAAGTCAGGGATCAGGCCATTCGAGCGACTCGATCATGCCTCGTCCGAGCCTAGCCTCGGACAAGGGCAGCCAACCCCGGAGGATTTCCGTCTCGCCCGAGGCCCCCCTCCAACGGCGGACACATCTCCGGCTCGCCCGAGGCCCTGCCTTCGCTAAGAAGCAACCCTGACTAAATCGCCGCACCGACGACCGAATCGCAGGAGCATTTAACGCAAAGGTGGCCTGACACCTTTATCCTGACGCACGCCCCCCGGCAGAGCCGAAGTGACCGCCGTCACTTCGCCGCTCCACTGACCGGCCTGACAGAAGGACAGCGCCGCCTGCGCCACTCCGACTGCAGTGCCACTTGACAGAGTGAGACTGACAGGCAGTCAGGCCCTGCCAAAGGCACCATAGGAAACTCCGCTCCGCCCGACCCAGGCTCGGACTCGAGCTAAGTCCCGGAAGACGGCGAACTCCGCTCCGCCCGACCCAGGGCTCGGACTCGGGCTAGGTCCCGGAAGACGGCGAACTCCGCTCCGCCCGACCCAGGGCTCTGTGACACCCCAGTGTCACCTAGGGTTTCTCTTAAAAAAGCCAAACCAAGAACCATTATTTTATGTGAACCAAAGTAAGCATGAGCATCAAAATAACTTAAGTAAGAAAGAGTTCACCAAGTATATGTTTAAAAGTGTCATGATCAAAACAATTGAGTCTTTGAAAAGATAAGAATGTGCAACCCTAATTAAGAACTCTAAGTGAACCCCATGAACAAAATTCAAGAAAATAAGCAAAAGGGAATGAAAAGTTTAAAATTTTGAGTTGAGCCAATTATATAAGTTAAGTATATTTGATAAACAACAAGAAAGATTGAGGAAGCTTAGCCAAAATAATTCAAGGAAACCCCCAAATCAAGCTTCTTTTGTTGGGACTCATTGGGAATTCTGAATTTCTGAATTCTGAAATTCAGATCTTGAGCCAAAGATCAGGGATGTTCACCTTGATCCCTAACTCGAATCCTAATGGCCCCATTGACAAAATTGTGTCTAACTAACCCCTCTGTCGTGTGCCAGAAGATGGCATTGGGACGCGAGCCCTAGACACGACAAAACTTGGGATTTGCCTCGGGTTTAGGCAGGGAGACAGACCAGATTTCCTGGCTCCATATCTCTGCAACCAGTAGGCAAAATCCTATGGCACCCACACAAGAATGGTAGCTTGTAGGGAGGAGAAGAGGTTTCGTGCACTGACCAAGGCGAGAGCAGGCTCGGATGAGCGACCACACGCGCCAGAGCTTGGGCAGAACGCACGGGCACACGTGTTCGACCCTGGTCGGCACGCCAGAGCTCGCCCAACCCGCGCGCGCGCTCGCCCCGGCGTCCGGTCAAGTCCGCCGCGCGCCCACGCCCTCGGCCGTGCTCGCCCGCGCCTATAAAGCCTCCCCGGGCGCACCTCTCTTCGCCCCGTACTCACCCTCACCGGCCAGCCACCGTTCCTTAGCTCCGGCGAGCTTCATTTCCGCCCGCCATTGCCGCCAGAGCTACGGCCGCCGTGGCCAGCCCACTCCAGCCACCCTCCAGCCCAACCAGTGCTTCGGCTAGCTCCGCCAGTAGCCCATGAAGCTTGCCAAGCCCTCGGACCCGACCGGACTTCACCGGAGGCCCGAGATCAACCTCACCGGACTTCGGTCTTCTGCCGCCGCGCGTGGACCGAGCTATCCAGTGAGTCTCCGACCAATTCCTTGCGCTCATAGCTTCTCTGGCAACCCGTGGACCTCCCTGACCTATTTGATTGAACTATCTCGCCGTGACCAGGCCGGTCTCCTCGCCGCCGACGAGCATCCCGCCTGCGCGCAGCGTGGACCCGACCGACTCACGGCCATCTCCGACGGCGTTCCGCACACCGTTGTGATCCCCGCGACCTCCCCTTCATCCTCGACCACTTCACCGGAACAGTCTCGCCGCCGGTAAGCCCCTCCGCCCTTTTCTTCGCCGCGGCTACTGTTTGAGGTAGAAGAAGGACCTCGGGTTAGGTTTTGTAGAACCCGAGGGGTTTTCTGTAATGTCAGCGACTCATGTAAATAGTAACCTAAGGACTGATTCGCGAAGGAAAACTTAGAAAAACCGCAGGGACCCCAGTGCAAAGTGGTTTTCCATTTAATCATTCTGTTATTCTTTAAAATAACCAGAGAACTTAGAAAATCCATAACTTGATGAAATCTTAATGAAAAGCTGTCAAACCAATTTTGCTAGCTCTGGAATATCATGATCCTTCATTTAAAAATAGTGAACCATATGCTTCTGTTCTAAATTTTAGAGTTTAAAATTAAAAACAGAAACCCCCTAAACCTTGTTTAATTAAGGAAAATTAGTTTTTCTTTTGTGCTGAGCTTAAGAAAATTTGTGGATGCTTATACCTTAATTAGACACTGTTTAAAATAGTAGAGCCCCAGCATTAGAGATTATGATGTAGTTATTCATTTAAAGCCATTTTGTCCAAAACTTAGAGAAAATCAGAAAAGCATTAGAAAATGTTGAACAGTGATTAGCAATATTTTTCCTAGTTTACTTATGCACAAAGAACCTAGGAAAAATGCAGAGACCATTAATTAGGACCAGTTTCTAATTAAGATGCTTTAATTAGCCTTATGTATACTGAAAATCAATTATTAGAATTGCAAAACTATAACCAAGTGGTTTAACAAAAATCCAGTGAACTTATAACCACAGAGCCCCACTACAAAAATACAGAGTACCCCAGCCTAACTTTTTAAGTAAGGAAAATAAATACAAAGTGGTAATAAGGCATTTTCCCAATAAATCATAAACAACCTCAAATAATGTGACACTGGGCAACCAAAAATTTGCTAAGTCCATGATGAGTAAACCACCAGAGAAAATACAAACCCATGAAAAGAAGTGAACCCATGCCTTTTGCTAAGTATTGGTGAGAAAGGCCATTTAGCTCAAATAATGGCAAACCACCCCTTCCCGTAAGCAAAAGAAGCGAACTTCAGAATGATTGCTCTTGCACAAAATACTAGCTAAGAAAAATAAGAACTCTGTTGTTTGATGTTTTTCAAGTATAGTGGTAGTAGAAAGCACCCCTTTTGCTAGAAACCTTAAGAAATCTTAGGGAAAGAATTAAAGGGTATTAATGACTAGAAAATTGTATCGAGTCATGTTATGACCCTAAAAGCCAGCAAAAATAGTTTTAAAGAATTACTGTGACACCCCAGTGTCACTCAGGGTTTTTCTCAAAGCCAACCAAGAACCATCATTTTTTGTGAACCAAAGTAAGCATGAACAAAAAACAAATTAAGTAGAAAGAATTCACCAAGTATATACTTAAAAGTGTCATGATCAAAAACAATTGAGACTTTTGAAAGATAAGAATGTGCAACCCTAATTCAAAACCCTAAGTAAACCCATGAACAAAATTTGAGAAAAAATGAAAAAGAGAGGATGAAAAGTTTAAAATTTTGAGTTGAGCCAATTATATAAGTTAAGTATATTTATTAAGCAACAAGAAGGTTAAGGCTTAGCCAAAATAACTCAATTAAATCCCCAAAACAGCCCTTGATCATGAACCCTTAGAGAAATTCAGATTTCTGAATTTCGAATTTCAGACCTCTCCTCAAAGATCATCTGTGTTCTCTGCTTTTCCAAACTCAAAGCCAGAGATCCAAATATCAAAGTCGTGCCAAATTACCTTGAACACATTCTGGGAAAATTGAACTCAAACCAATCCATTTGACACGGTTTTTGGCGCAGCTCAACCTCGGGACCAGGCATTCTGACACTGGCACCTTGGTGACGCTACAACTCCCTGTCCCTAGCCTAAAACCGCACGTCGTCCATACATAAAAGACAAAGCTTGGTCTGGTGAACAAATCCCTTGCAGTGATCTTGCCCAAATTCGCGAAGATTTGCTCCAATCGGCGCTTGAACAGGGGCAGAGGCAACGGGAACACGTGTTCGACCGCGGCTGACACCCCTGGTTCACGCCCATTCGCGCACCGCGCCTTCCCAGTGCACCCCGCGCGCACTCGCCGGTCCACGACCGCCCGTGCACGCGCCGTGCCTATAAAGCCTCCCCAGGCGCGCCCCACTTCGCTCCGCACTCACCCTCACCGAGCAGCCACCGTTCCTTGGCTCCGGCGAGCTTATTTCCGCCCGCCATTGCCCCAGAGCTTCGGCAGGCCGAGGCCAGCTCACTCCACAGCCACCCTCCAGCCCAAGTGCTTCGGCTAGCTCCGCCAGTAGCCCGTGAAGCTTGCCAAGCCCTCGGACCCGACCGGACTTCACCGGAGGCCCGAGATCAACCTCACCGACTTCGGTCTTCCGCCGCCGCGCGTGGACCAAGCTATCCAGTGAGTCTCCGCCCAATTCCTTTCGCTCATGGCTTCTCTGGCATCCCGTGGACCCCCTGACCTATTTAATTGAACTACCTCGCCGTGACCAGGCCGGTCTCCTCGCCGCCGACGAGCATCCCCGCCGCGCGCGTGGACCGACCAACTCCGGCCATCTCGTCGACGTTCCGCACACCGTTGTGATCCCCGCGACCTCCCCTTCACCCTCGACCACTTCACCGGACAGTCTTGCCGCCGGTAAGCCCCTCCACCCTTTTCTTCGCCGCGGCTACTGTTGAGGTAGAAGAAGGACCTCGGGTTAGGTTCTGTAGAACCCGAGGGGTTTTCTGTATGTCACGCTGACTCATGAATAGTAACCTAAGGACTGATTCGCGAAGGAAAACTTAGAAAAACCGCCAGGGACCCCAGTGCAAAGTGGTTTTCCTTTTAATCAATTCTGTTATTCTTTTAAAATAACCAGAGAACTTAGAAAATCCATAACTTGATGAAATCTTAATGAAAAGCTGTCAAACCAATTTGCTAACTCTGGAATATTTATGATCCTTCATTTAAAAATAGTGAACCATATGCTTTCGTTCTAAATTTTAGAGTTTAAAATTAAAAACAGAAACCCCCTAAACCTTGTTTAATTAAGGAAAATTAGTTTTTCTTTTGTACTGAGCTTAAGAAAATTTGTAGATGCTTATACCTTAATTAGACACTGTTTAAAATAGTAGGAGCCCCAGCATTAGAGATTATGATGTAGTTATTCATTTAAGCCATTTTGTCCACAACTTAGAGAAAATCGAAAGTATTTGAAAATGTTGAACAGTGATTAGCATATTTTTCCTAGTTTACTTATGCAACCAAGAACCTAGGAAAATGCAGAGACCATTAATTAGGACCAGTTTCTAATTAAGATGCTTTATTAGCCTTATGAAGACTGAAAATCAATTATTAGAATTGCAAACTATAACCAAATGGTTAACAAAATCCAGTGAACTTATAACCACCAGAGCCCCACTACAAAAATACGAACACCCCGCCTAACTTTTAAGTAGGGAAATAAATACAGAATGATAATAAGGCATTTTCCAATAAATCATAAGCAACCCTTTAATGTGATAATGGGCAACCAAAAATTAGCTAAGTCCATGATGAGATAACCACCAGAGAAAAATGCAAACCCATGAAAAAGAAAGTGAACCCATACCTTTTGCTAGTAATTTGTGAGAAAGGCCATTAGCTCAAATAATGCATACCACCCCTTCCCTTAAGCAAAAAGAAGCCAAACTCAGAATGATTGCTCTTGCACAAACCACTAGCTAAGAAAAATAAGAACTCTGTTGTTTTGATGTTTTTTCAAATAGTGGTAGTAGAAAGCACCCCTTTGGCTAGAAACTTGAGAAAACCATAAAAAACTCATTAAAAGGTATTAATGACTAGAAATTTGTATCAAGTCATGTTATGACACCTAAAAGCCGCAAAAATAAGTTTTAAAGAATTACCCACTGTTAAATAATAGTTGTAGTTCAAAGTACCCCTTCTGCCCTAAATTTGGTAATTTTGTCCAGAGAAAACCATTCACTTTCTGAACCCCAAATTTTGAGACAGAGAATCATACACACAGTACAAGCCATTGTAATTTTTGCAGAATTTTGGAATTTTATAAAAGCAACTTGTAGTTCAAACCTACTCCAAAACATTAAAGAGAATAAAAGAAAGAGAAGAAATAACCTCATCCCACTAAAACTAACCCAATTTACCAAGTATACCACTGTAAGGTTTTACATAAGTAAGGTAGCTTGATTAAATTCAAAAAGACCATACATCTTTAAAGTTGTAAATTCTAAAGC
>NW_023367269.1:0-40814 GCF_902167145.1 Zea mays
TTTCCTTGCCATAGATCACATTCTTGGATTTCTGGTGGAGACCATTTCTTGGTTAAAAACTCAACTGTTAGCCTTCGTATTATTGAAAATGGTCGTTCATGGCTATTTTCGACAAAAATGGGGGTTGTGTGGCCATTGATCATCGACCACAGGCTCGTACAACCTCACCCCACATATGTTCCTTGCCATAGATCACATTCTTGGATTTTCTGGTGGAGACATTTCTTGGTCAAATCCGTAGGTGTTAGCCTCTAATATTATTGAAAATGGCGCTCATGGCTATTTTCGCAAAATGGGGTTGTGTGGCCATTGATCATGACTAAGGCTCGTACCCTCACCCCACATATGTTTCCTTGCCATAGATCACATTCTTGATTTCTGGTGGAGACCATTTCTTGGTTAAAACTCGTACGTGTTAGCTTCGGTATATTGAAAATGGTCGTTCATGGCTATTTTCGGCAAAATGGGGGTTCTGTGGCCATTGATCATCGACTAGAGGTCTCACCCTACCCCACATATGTTTCCTTGCCAGATCACATTCTTGTATTTCTGGTGGAGACCATTTCTTGGTCAAAAATCCGTAGGTTGTTAGCCTTTGGTATTTTGAAAATGGTCGTTCATGGCTATTTTCGATAAAAAATGGGGTGTGTGGCCATTGATCATCGACAGGGCTCATACACCTCACCCCACATTGTTTCCTTGCCATAGATCACATTCTTGGATTTCTGGTGGAGACCATTTCTTGGTCAAAATCCGCAGTCTTAGCCTCTAGTTTATTGAAAATGGTCGCTCAGATGGCTATTTTTCGACAAAAATGGGGGTTGTGTGGCCATTGATCATCGACCAGAGGCTCGTACCCTCACCCCCATATGTTTCCTTGCCATAGATCACATTCTTGGATTTCTGGTGGAGACCATTTCTTGGTCTAAAATCGTAGGTGTTAGCCTCTAATATATTGAAAATGGCTCAGGCTATTTTCAAGGTCGCTCTGGCTATTTTCATAAAAATGGGGGTTTGTGTGGCCATTTCTCATCGACTAGAGCTCATAACCTCACCCCACATATGTTCCTGCCATAGATTACATTCTTGGATTTCTGGTGGAAACCATTTCTTGGTTAAAAAACTCGTACGTGTTAGCCTTCGGTATTATTGAAATGGTCGTTCATGGCTATTTTCGACAAAAATGGGGGTTGTGTGGCATTGATCATCGACCAGAGCTCGTACACCTCACCCCACATATGTTTTCCTTGCATAGATCACATTCTTGGATTTCTGTGGAGACCATTTCTTGGTCTAAAATCCGTAGGTGTTAGCCTCTAATATTATTGAAAATGGTCTCATGCTATTTTCGGCAAAATGGGGGTTGTGTGGCCATTGATCATCGACTAAGGCTCGTACACCTCACCCCACAATTTTTCCTTGCCATAGATCACATTCTTGGATTTCTAGTGGAGACCATTTCTTGTCAAAAATCCGTAGGTGTTAGCCTTCGATATTATTGAAAATGGTCGTTCATGGCTATTTTCGACAAAAATGGGGGTTTGTGGCCATTATCATCGACTAGAGGCTCATACACCTCACCCCACATATGTTTCCTTGCCATAGATGCATTCTTGGATTTCTGGTGGAAACCTTTTCTTGGTTAAAAACTCGTACGTGTTAGCCTTCGGTATTATTGAAATGGTCAGTCAGCTATTTTTGGCAAAATGGGGGTTGTGTGGCCATTGATCGTCGACCAGAGGCTCATACACCTACCCCAATGTTTCCTTGTCGTAGATCACATTCTTGGATTTCTGGTGGAGACCATTTCTTGGTCAAAATCGTAGGTGTTAGCCTTCGATATATTGAAAATGGTCGTTCATGGCTATTTTCGACAAAAATGGGGGTTGTGTGGCCATTGATCATCGACCAGACGCTCATACACCTCACCCCACATATGTTTCCTGCCATAGATCACATTCTTGGATTTCTGGTGAGACCTTTCTTGGTCTAAAATCCGTAGTGTTAGCCTTAGGTATTTTGAAAATGGTCGCTCATGGCTATTTTCGACAAAAATGGGGGTTGTGTGGCCATTGATCATCGACCAGATGCTCATACACCTCACCCCACATAAGTTTCCTTGCCATAGATCACATTCTTGGATTTCTGGTGGAGACCATTTCTTGGTCTAAAATCCGTAGGTGTTAGCCTCTAGTATTATTGAAAATGGTCGCTCATGGCTATTTTCAAGGTCGTCATGGCTATTTTCATAAAAATGGGGGTTGTGTGGCCATTTATCATCGACTAGAGGCTCATAAACCTCACCCCACATATGTTTCCTTGCCATAGATTACATTCTTGGATTTCTGGTGGAAACCATTTCTTGGTTAAAAACTCGTACGTGTTAGCCTTCGGTATTATTGAAAAGGTCATTCATGGCTATTTTCGCAAAATGGGGTTGTGTGGCCACTGATCATCGACAGAGGCTCGTACACCTCACCCCACATATGTTTCCTTGCCATAGATCACATTCTTTAGATTTCTGGTGGAGACCATTTCTTGGTCAAAAATCCGTAGGTGTTAGCCTTCGGTATTATTGAAAATGGTCATTCATGGCTATTTTCGACAAAAATGGGGGTTGTGTGGCCTTTGATCATCGACTAGAGGCTCATACACCTCCCCCACATATGTTTCCTTGCCATAGATCACATTCTTGGATTTCTGGTGGAGACCATTTCTTGGTCTAAAATTCGTAGTGTTAGCCTCTAGTATTATTGAAATGGTCGCTCATGGCTATTTTCAAGGTCGCTCATGGCTATTTTCATAAAAATGGGGGGTTGTGTGGCCATTTATCATCGACTAGAGGCCTCCTCACCCACATGTTTCCTTGTCATAGATACATTCTTGGATTTCTGGTGGAGACCATTTCTGGTTAAAAACTCGTACGTGTTAGCCTTCGGTATTATTGAAAATGGTCATTCATGGCTATTTTCGGCAAAATGGGGGTTGTGTGGCCATTGATCATCGACCAGAGGCTCATACACCTCACCCCACATATGTTTCCTTGCCATAGATCACATTCTTGGATTTTTGGTGGAGACCATTTCTTGGTCAAAACGTAGGTGTTAGCCTTCGATATTATTGAAAATGGTCATTCATGGCTATTTTCGACAAAAATGGGGGTTGTGTGGCCATTGATCGCGACCAGAGGCTACACACCTCACCCCACATATGTTTCCTTGTCGTAGATCACATTCTTGGATTTCTGTGGAGACCATTTCTTGGTCAAAAATCCGTAGGTGTTAGCCTCGATATATTGAAAATGGTCGTTCATGGCTATTTTCGACAAAAATGGGGGTTGTGTGACAATTGATCATCGACCAGAGGTCATACACTCACCCACATATGTTTCCTTGCCATAGATCACATTCTTGGATTTCTGGTGGAGACCATTTCTTGGTCAAAAATCCGTAGGTGTTAGCCTTCGGTATTTTGAAAATGGTCGTTCATGGCTATTTTCGACAAAAATGGGGGTTGTGTGGCATTGATCATCGACCAGAGACTCATACACCTCACCCCACTATGTTTCCTTGCCATAGATCACATTCTTGGATTTCTGGTGGGACCATTTCTTGGTCAAAAATCCGTACGTGTTAGCCTCTAGTATTATTGAAAATGGTCGCGCATGGCTATTTTCAAGGTCGCTCATGGCTATTTTCATAAAAATGGGGTTGTGTGGCCATTGATCATCGACCAGAGGCTCATACACCTCACCCACATATGTTTCCTTGCCATAGATCACATTCTGATTTCTGGTGGAGACCATTTCTTGGTTAAAAACGCGTAGGTGTTAGCCTTCGGTATTATTGAAAATGGTCGTTCATGGCTATTTCGGCAAAATGGGGGTTTTGTGGCCATTTATCATCGACCAGAGCTCATACACCTCCCCCACATATGTTTCCTGCCATAGATTACATTCTTGGATTTCTGGTGGAGACCATTTCTTGGTTAAAAACTCGTACGTGTTAGCCTTTGGTATTTTTGAAAATGGTCATTCATGGCTATTTTCGACAAAAATGGGGGTTGTGTGGCCATTGATCATCGACCAGACGCTCATACACCTCACCCCACATATGTTTCCTTGCCATAGATCACATTCTTGGATTTATGGTGGAGACCATTTCTTGGTCAAAAATCCGTAGGTGTTAGCCTTCAGTGTCATTGAAAATGGTTGTTCATGGCTATTTTCGACAAAAATTAGGGTTGTGTGGCCATTGATCGTCGACCAGAGGCTCATACACCTCACCCCACATATGTTTCCTTGCCATAGATCACACCATAGATTACTTCTTGGATTTCTGGTGGAACCATTTCTTGGTTAAAAACTCGTACGTGTTAGCCTTCGGTATTATTGAAAATGGTCATTCATGGCTATTTTCGGCAAAATGGGGGTTGTGTGGCCATTGATCATCGACAGAGGCTCGTACACCTCACCCCACATATGTTTCCTTGCCATAGATCACATTCTTGGATTTCTGGTGGAGACCATTTTCTTGGTCAAAAATCCGTAGGTGTTAGCCTTTGGTATTATTGAAAATGGTCATTCATGCTATTTTCGACAAAAATGGGGGTTTGTGGCCATTGATCATCGACCAGACGCTCATACACCTCACCCCACATATGTTTCCTTGCCATAGATCACATTCTTGGATTTCTGGTGGAGACCATTTCTTGGTTAAAACTCGTACGTGTTAGCCTTCGGTATTATTGAAAATGGTCGTCATGGCTATTTTCGGCAAAAATGGGGGTGTGGCCATTGATCTTCCACTAGGTCATCCACTGTCTTCATACACCACAACCTCACCCACATATGTTTCCTTGCCATAGATCACATTCTTGGATTTCTGGTGGAGACCATTTCTTGGTCAAAAATCCGTAGGTGTTAGCCTTCGGTATTATTGAAAATGGTCGTTCATGGCTATTTTCGACAAAAATGGGGGTTGTGTGGCCATTGATCATCGACCAGAGGCTCATACACCTCACCCCACATATGTTTCCTTGCCATAGATCACATTCTTGGATTTCTGGTGGAGACCATTTCTTGGTCAAAAATCCGTAGGTGTTAGCCTTCGATTATTGAAAATGGTCGTTCATGGCTATTTTCGACAAAAATGGGGGTTGTGTGGCCATTGATCATCGACCAGAGGCTCATACACCTCACCCCACATATGTTTCCTTGCCATAGATCACATTCTTGGATTTTTGGTGGAGACCATTTCTTGGTTAAAAACTCGTAGGTGTTAGCCTTCGGTATTATTGAAAATGGTCATTCATGGCTATTTTCGGCAAAATGGGGGTTGTGTGGCCATTTATCATCGACCAGAGGCTCATACACCTCACCCCACATATGTTTCCTTGCCATAGATTACATTCTTGGATTTCTGGTGGAGACCATTTCTTGGTTAAAAACTCGTACGTGTTAGCCTTTGGTATTTTTGAAAATGGTCATTCATGGCTATTTTCGACAAAAATGGGGGTTGTGTGGCCATTGATCATCGACCAGACGCTCATACACCTCACCCCACATATGTTTCCTTGCCATAGATCACATTCTTGGATTTATGGTGGAGACCATTTCTTGGTCAAAAATCCGTAGGTGTTAGCCTTCAGTGTCATTGAAAATGGTCGTTCATGGCTATTTTCGACAAAAATTAGGGTTGTGTGGCCATTGATCGTCGACCAGAGGCTCATACACCTCACCCCACATATGTTTCCTTGCCATAGATCACACCATAGATTACATTCTTGGATTTCTGGTGGAAACCATTTCTTGGTTAAAAACTCGTACGTGTTAGCCTTCGGTATTATTGAAAATGGTCACTCATGGCTATTTTCGGCAAAATGGGGGTTGTGTGGCCATTGATCATCGACCAGAGGCTCGTACACCTCACCCCACATATGTTTCCTTGCCATAGATCACATTCTTGGATTTCTGGTGGAGACCATTTCTTGGTCAAAAATCCGTAGGTGTTAGCCTTTAGTATTTTTGAAAATGGTCATTCATGGCTATTTTCGACAAAAATGGGGGTTGTGTGGCCATTGATCATCGACCAGACGCTCATACACCTCACCCCACATATGTTTCCTTGCCATAGATCACATTCTTGGATTTCTGGTGGAGACCATTTCTTGGTTAAAAACTCGTACGTGTTAGCCTTCGGTATTATTGAAAATGGTCGTTCATGGCTATTTTCGGCAAAATGGGGGTTGTGTGGCCATTGATCTTCCACCATAGGCTCATACACCTCACCCCACATATGTTTCCTTGCCATAGATCACATTCTTGGATTTCTGGTGGAGACCATTTCTTGGTCAAAATCCGTAGGTGTTAGCCTTCGGTATTATTGAAAATGGTCGTTCATGGCTATTTTCGACAAAAATGGGGGTTGTGTGGCCATTGATCATCGACCAGAGGCTCATACACCTCACCCCACATATGTTTCCTTGCCATAGATCACATTCTTGGATTTCTGGTGGAGACCATTTCTTGGTCAAAAATCCGTAGGTGTTAGCCTTCGGTATTTTTGAAAATGGTCATTCATGGCTATTTTCGGCAAAATGGGGGTTGTGTGGCCATTGATCATCGACCAGAGGCTCGTACACCTCACCCCACATATGTTTCCTTGCCATAGATCAAATGTTCTCCACCATAAATCCAAGAATGTGATCTATGGCAAGGAAACATATGTGTAGTGAGGTGTATGAGCCTCTGGTCGAAGATCAATGGTCTCCACCAGAAATCCAAGAATGTGATCTATGGCAAGGAAACATATGTGGGGTGAGGTGTATGAGCCTCTGGTCGATGATCAATGGCCACACAACCCCCATTTTGTCGAAAATAGCCATGAATGACCATTTTCAATAATACCGAAGGCTAACACGTACGAGTTTTTAACCAAGAAATGGTTTCCACCAGAAATCCAAGAATGTAATATATGGCAAGGAAACATATGTGGGGTGAAGTGTACGAGCCTCTGGTCGATGATCAATGGCCACACAACCCCCATTTTTTATGAAAATAGCCATGAGCGACCATTTTCAATAATACTAGAGGCTAACACCTACGGATTTTAGACCAAGAAATGGTTGATAGTCGCCTAGAGGGGGGGGGTGAATAGGGCGAAACTGAAATTTACAAATATAAACACAACTACAAGCCGGGTTAGCGTTAGAAATATGAAACCGAGTCCGCGAGAGAGGGTGGAAAACAAATCGCAAGCAAATGAAGAGTGTGACACGCGGATTTGTTTTACCGAGGTTCGGTTCTCTCAAACCTACTCCCCGTTGAGGAGGCCACAAAGGCCGGGTCTCTTTCAACCCTTCCCTCTCTCAAACGATCCCACGGATCGAGTGAGCTTTCTCTTCTCAATCACTTGGAACACAAAGTACCCACAAGGACCACCACAAGTTTGGTGTCTCTTGCCTCAATTACAAGTGAGTTTGATCGCAATGAAGGAATCAAGAAAGAAGAAAGCAATCCAAGCGCAAGAGCTCGAAAGAACACAAGCAAATCTCTCTCTCTAGTCACTAGGGCGTTGTGTGGAATTTGGAGAGGATTTGATCTCTTTGGTGTGTCTAGAATTGAATGCTAGAGCTCTTGTAAGTAGTTGGGAAGTGGAAAACTTGGATGCAATGAATGGTTGGGTGGTTGGGGTATTTATAGCCCCAACCACCAAAATAACCGTTGGTGGAGGCTGTCTGTTCGATGGCGCACCGGACATGTCCGGTGCCCCTGCCACGTCACCAGTGCCGTTGGAATCTGACCGTTGGAGTTCTGACTTCTGGGCCCGCCTCGATGTCCGGTGGCGCACCGGACATGCACTGTTCACTGTCCGGTGCGCCGGCATGGGCGACTCTGACTTCTGCGCGCGCTGCGCGCGCATTAAATGCATCGCAGGTAGCCGTTGGCGCCGAAGTAGCCGTTGCTCCGTGGATGCACCGGACAGTCCGGTGCACACCGGACATGTCCGGTGAATTATAGCGGAGCAGCCGCTCTGATTTCCCGAGGCTGGCGAGTTCCTGAGCCGCGTCCCGTTGGAGCACCGGACAGTCCGGTGAATTATAGCGCGCCGGCTCTGGAGAATTCCCGAAGGCGACGAGTTCGCGTTGAAGTCCTTTGGTGCACCGGACACTGTCCAGTGGTGCACCGGACAGTCCGGTGCGCCAGACCAGAGGAGCCTTCGGTTGCTCCTTTGCTCTTTTGTTGAACCCAACACTTGGTCTTTTTATTGGCTAAGTGTGAACCTTTTGCACCTGTATAACTTATACACTAGAACAAACTAGTTAGTCCAAAGATTTGTGTTGGGCAATTCAACCACCAAAATTATATAGGAACTAGGTGTAAGCCTAATTCCCTTTCAATCTCCCCCTTTTTGGTGATTGATGCCAACACAAACCAAAGCAAATATAGAAGTGCATAATTGAACTAGTTTGCATAATATAAGTGCAAAGGTTGCTTGGAATTGAGCCAATATAAATACTTACAAGATATGCATGGATTGTTTCTTCATTTTTAACATTTTGGACCACGCTTGCACCACATGTTTTGTTTTTGCAAAATCTTTTCTAAATCTTTTCAAAGTTCTTTTGCAAATAGTCAAGGGTAAATGAATAAGAGTTTGCAAAGCATTTTCAAGATTTGAAATTTTCTCCCCCTGTTCCAAATGCTTTTCCTTTGACTAAACAAAACTCCCCCTAAATAAAATCTCCTCTTAGTGTTCAAGAGGGTTTTGATGAAACAATTTTGAAATACTACTTTCTCCCCTTTTTGAACACATTAAGATACCAAATTGACAATTGGAAATTACATTTTAAAATTAGGTGGTGGTGCGGTCCTTTTGCTTTGGGCTAATACTTCCTCCCCCTTTGGCATGAATCGCCAAAAACGGAGTCATTAGAGCCCTTCAAATAACTTTCTCCTCCCTTGGTCATAAATAAAAGAGTGAAGATTATACCAAAGTAGGAGTCCTTTTGTTTTGCTCTCTCCCCCAAGGATAGAGAGCGGCTCGGAGTGACGGCGAAGGATGAGTTGACGGAGTGGAAGCCTTTGTCTTCGCCGAAGACTCCAATGCCCTTTCAATGCACCTATGACTTGATTTGAAGTAGACTTGAAAACACATTAGTCATAGCATATGAAAGAGACATGATCAAAGGTATATTCATGAGCTATGTGTGCAAGTTAGCAATAGAAATTTCTAGAATCAAGAATATTGAGCTCATGCCTAAGTTTGGTAAAAGTTTGTTCATCAAGTGGTTTGGTAAAGATATCGGCTAATTGATCTTTAGTATTAATGTATGCAATCTCAATATCTCCCTTTTGTTGGTGATCCCTAAGAAAATGATACCGAATGGCTATGTGCTTAGTGCGGCTATGCTCGACGGGATTGTCGGCCATTTTGATTGCACTCTCATTATCACATAGCAAAGGGACTTTGGTTAATTTGTAACCGTAGTCCCGCAGGGTTTGCCTCATCCAAAGCAATTGCGCGCAACAATGACCTGCGGCAATGTACTCGGCTTCGGCGGTTGAAAGAGCGACCGAATTTTGCTTCTTTGAGGCCCAAGACACCAAGGATCTTCCCAAGAACTGGCAAGTCCCTGATGTGCTCTTTCTATTAATCTTACACCCCGCCCAATCGGCATCCGAATAACCAATTAAATCAAAAGTGGATCCCCGAGGGTACCAAAGCCCAAACTTAGGAGTATAAGCCAAATATCTCAAGATTCGTTTTACGGTCGTAAGGTGGGATTCCTTAGGGTCGGATTGGAATCTTGCACACATGCAAAGGGAAAGCATAATGTCCGGTCGAGATGCACATAAATAGAGTAATGAACCTATCATCGACCGGTATACCTTTTGATCCACGGACTTACCTCCCGTGTCGAGGTCGAGATGCCCATTAGTTCCCATGGGTGTCTTGATGGGTTTGGCATCCTTCATCCCAAACTTGGTTAGAATGTCTTGAGTGTACTTTGTTTGGCTGATGAAGGTGCCCTCTTGGAGTTGTTTGACTTGGAATCCTAGAAAATACTTCAACTCCCCCATCATCAACATCTCGAACTTTTGTGTCATGATCCTACTAAATTCTTCACAAGTAGATTCGTTAGTAGACCCAAATATGATATCATCAACATAAATTTGGCATACAAACAAATCATTGTCAAGAGTTTTAGTGAATAGAGTAGGATCGGCTTTTCCGACTTTGAAGCCATTAGCAATAAGGAAATCCCTAAGGCATTCATACCATGCTCTTGGGGCTTGCTTGAGCCCGTAAAGCGCCTTAGAGAGCTTATAGACATGGTTAGGATACTCACTGTCTTCAAAGCCGGGAGGTTGCTCAACATAGACCTCTTCCTTGATTGGTCCATTGAGGAAGGCACTTTTCACGTCCATTTGATAAAGCTTAAAGCCATGGTAAGTAGCATAGGCTAATAATATACGAATTGACTCAAGCCTAGCTACGGGTGCATAGGTTTCACCGAAATCCAAACCTTCGACTTGGGAGTATCCCTTGGCCACAAGTCGAGCTTTGTTCCTTATCACCACACCATGCTCGTCTTGCTTGTTGCGGAAGACCCATTTGGTTCCTACAACATTTTGGTTAGGACGTGGAACTAAATGCCATACCTCATTCCTAGTGAAGTTGTTGAGCTCTTCTTGCATCGCCACCACCCAATCCGAATCTTGTAGTGCTTCCTCTACCCTGTGTGGCTCAATAGAGGAAACAAACGAGTAATGTTCACAAAAATGTGCAACACGAGATCTAGTAGTTACCCCCTTATGAATGTCGCCGAGGATGGTGTCGACGGGGTGATCTCGTTGGATTGCTTGGTGGACTCTTGGGTGTGGCGGCCTTTGTTCCTCTTCCTCCTTGTCTTCCTCATTTGCATCTCCCCCTTGATCATTGCCATCATCTTGAGGTGGCTCAATTGCTTGATCTTCTACTTCATCAACTTGAGCCTCATCCTCATTTTGAGTTGGTGGAGATGCTCGCGTGGAGGAGGATGGTTGATCTTGTGCTTTTGGAAGCTCTTCGGATTCCTTAGGACACACATCCCCAATGGACATGTTCCTTAGCGCGATGCACGGAGCCTCTTCATCACCTATCTCATCAAGATCAACTTGCTCTACTTGAGAGCCGTTAGTTTCATCAAACACAACGTCACATGAGACTTCAACTAGTCCAGTGGACTTGTTAAAGACCCTATATGCCCTTGTGTTTGAGTCATAACCAAGTAAAAAGCCTTCCACAGTCTTAGGAGCAAATTTAGATTTTCTACCTCTTTTAATAAGAATAAAGCATTTGCTACCAAAGACTCTAAAATATGAAATGTTGGGCTTTTTACCGGTTAGGAGTTCATATGATGTCTTCTTGAGGATTCGGTGTAGATACAACCGGTTGATGGCGTAGCAAGCGGTGTTGACCGCCTCGGCCCAAAACCGATCCGAAGTCTTGTACTCATCAAGCATGGTCCTTGCCATGTCTAATAGAGTTCGATTCTTCCTCTCCACTACACCATTTTGTTGTGGGGTGTAGGGAGAAGAGAACTCATGCTTGATGCCCTCTTCCTCAAGAAAGCCTTCGATTTGAGAGTTCTTGAACTCCGTCCCGTTGTCGCTTCTTATTTTCTTGATCCTTAAGCCAAACTCATTTTGAGCCCGTCTCAAGAATCCCTTTAAGGTCTCTTGGGTTTGAGATTTTTCCTGTAAAAAGAATACCCAAGTGAAGCGAGAATAATCATCCACTATTACAAGACAATACTTACTCCCGCCGATGCTTATGTAAGCAATCGGGCCGAATAGGTCCATGTGTAGGAGCTCCAGTGGTCTTTCGGTCGTCATGATGTTCTTGTGTGGATGATGGGCTCCAACTTGCTTTCCTGCCTGACATGCACTACAAATCCTGTCTTTCTCAAAATGAACATTTGTTAGTCCTAAAATGTGTTCTCCCTTTAGAAGCTTATGAAGATTCTTCATCCCAACATGGGCTAGTCGGCGGTGCCAGAGCCAACCCATGTTAGTCTTAGCAATTAAGCATGTGTCGAGTTCAGCTCTATCAAAATCTACTAAGTATAGCTGACCCTCTAACACACCCTTAAATGCTATTGAATCATCACTTCTTCTAAAGACAGTGACACCTACATCAGTAAATAGACAGTTGTAGCCCATTTGACATAATTGTGAAACGGAAAGCAAATTGTAATCTAAAGAATCTACAAGAAAAACATTGGAAATTGAATGGTCAGGAGATATAGCAATTTTACCAAGACCTTTGACCAAACCTTGATTTCCATCCCCGAATGTGATAGCTCGTTGGGGATCTTGGTTTTTCTCATAGGAGGAGAACATCCTTTTCTCCACTGTCATATGGTTTGTGCACCCGCTGTCGAGTATCCAACTTGAGCCCCCGGATGCATAAACCTACAAAACAATTTTAGTTCTTGACTTTAGGTACCCAAACGGTTTTGGGTCCTTTGGCATTAGAAACAAGAACTTTGGGTATCCAATCACAAGTCTTTGACCCCTTGTGTTTGCCCCCAACAAACTTGGCAACTACCTTGCCGGATTTGTTAGTCAAAACATAAGATGCATCAAAAGTTTTAAAAGAAATATCATGATCATTTGATGCAATAGGAGTTTTCTTCTTAGGCAACTTAGCACGGGTTGGTTGCCTAGAGCTAGATGTCTCACCCTTATACATAAAAGCATGATTAGGGCCAGAGTGAGACTTCCTAGAGTGAATTCTCCTAATTTTGTCCTCGGGATAACCGGCAGGGTATAAAATGTAACCCTCGTTATCCTGAGGCATGGGAGCCTTGCCCTTAACAAAGTTGGACAATCTTTTAGGAGGGGCATTAAGTTTGACATTGTCTCCCCTTTGAAAGCCAATGCCATCCTTGATGCCCGGGCGTCTCCCATTATAGAGCATACTTCTAGCAAATTTAAACTTTTCATTTTCTAAGTTATGCTCGACAATTTTAGCATCTAATTTTGCTATATGATCATTTTGTTGTTTAATCAAAATCATGTGATCATGAATAGCATCAACATCAATATCTCTACATCTAGTACAAATAGTGACATGCTCAATGGTAGATGTAGATGGTTTGCAAGAATTAAGTTCAACAATCTTAGCACGTAATATATCATTCTTATCTCTAAGATCGGAAATTGTAACTTTGCAAACATCAAAATCTTTAGCCTTAGCAATCAAGTTTTCATTTTCTAATCTAAGGCTAGCAAGAGATACATTCAATTCTTCAATCTTAGCAAGTAAATCATCATTATTGTTTCTAAGATTGGGAATTGAAATATCACAAACATGAGAATCAACCTTAGCATTTAAACTAGCATTTTCATTTCTAAGGTTGTCAATCATCTCATGGCAAGTGCTTAGCTCACTAGATAGTTTTTGACATTTTTCTACTTCTAGAGCATAAGCATTTTTAACCTTAACATGCTTCTTATTTTCTTTAATAAGGAAGTCCTCTTGAGTGTCCAAGAGATCATCCTTTTCATGAATGGCACTAATCAATTCATTAAGTTTTTCCTTTTGTTGCATGTTGAGGTTGGCAAAAAGAGATCGCAAGTTATCCTCCTCATCACTAGCATTATCATCACTAGAAGACTCATATTTAGTGGAGGAGTTAGATTTAACCTTCTTCCGTTTGCCGTCCTTTGCCATGAGGCACTTGTGGCCGACGTTGGGGAAGAGGAGTCCCTTGGTGACGGCGATGTTGGCGGCGTCCTCGTCGTCGGAGGAGTCGCTTGAGCTCTCGTCGGAGTCCCACTCCCGACAAACATGGGCATCGCCGCCCTTCTTCTTGTAGTACCTCTTCTTTTCTCTCCTCTTGCCCTTCTTGTCGTTATCCCTGTCACTGTCACTTGATAATGGACATTTTGCAATAAAGTGACCGGGCTTACCACACTTGTAGCAAACTTTCTTGGAGCGGGACTTGTAGTCTTTCCCCCTCCTTTGCTTGAGGATTTGGCGGAAGCTCTTGATGACGAGCGCCATTTCCTCATTGTCGAGCTTGGAGGCGTCGATTGGTTGTCTACTTGGTGTAGACTCCTCCTTCTTTTCCTCTGTCGCCTTGAATGCGACGGGTTGAGCTTCGGATGTGGAGGGATCATCAAGCTCGTTGATCTCCCTCGAGCCTTCGATCATGCACTCAAAACTTACAAAATTCCCGATAACTTCCTCTGGGGTCATTTTAGTATATCTAGGATTACCACGAATTAATTGAACTTGAGTGGGGTTAAGGAAAATGAGAGATCTTAGAATAACCTTAACCACTTCGTGGTCGTCCCACTTCTTGCTCCCGAGGTTGCGCACTTGGTTCACCAAGGTCTTGAGCCGGTTGTACATGTGTTGTGGCTCTTCCCCTTTGCGAAGCCGGAACCGACCGAGCTCCCCCTCGATCGTTTCCCGCTTGGTGATCTTTGTGAGCTCATCTCCCTCGTGCGCGGTTTTGAGCACATCCCAAACCTCCTTGGCGCTCTTCAACCCTTGAACTTTGTTATACTCCTCTCTACTTAAAGAGGCGAGGAGTATTGTTGTTTCTTGAGAGTTGAAGTGCTCGATTTGGGCCACCTCATCCTCATCATAGTCTTCATCCCCTACGGACGGTACCTGTGCACCAAACTCAACAACATCCCATATACTTTTGTGGAGCGAGGTTAGATGAAATCGCATTAAATCGCTCCACCTAGCGTAATATTCACCATCAAAAGTTGGTGGTTTGCCTAATGGGACGGAAAGTAAAGGTGTATGTTTAGAAATGCGAGGGTAGCTTAGGGGAATCTTACTATACTTCTTACGCTCTTGGCGTTTAGAAGTGACGGACGCCGCGTCGGAGCCGGAGGTGGATGTTGATGAAGTGTCGGTCTCGTAGTAGACGACTTTCCTCATCCTCTTGTGCTTGTCCCCACTCCGATGCGGCTTGTGAGAGGAAGATTTCTCCTTCTTCTCTTTGTGGTGAGAAGAAGATTTCTTCTCCTTCCCTTTGTTGGAGGAGCTCTTCTTCTTCTCCTTCCTCTTAGTGCGGGACTCTTCCGATGAAGTGCTCCCGTGGCTTGTAGTGGGCTTTTCGCCGGTCTCCATCTCCTTCTTGGCGTGATCTCCCGACATTACTTCGAGCGGTTAGGCTCTAATGAAGAACCTGGCTTTGATACCAATTGATAGTCGCCTAGAGGGGGGGGTGAATAGGGCGAAACTGAAATTTACAAATATAAACACAACTACAAGCCGGGTTAGCGTTAGAAATATGAAACCGAGTCCGCGAGAGAGGGTGGAAAACAAATCGCAAGCAAATGAAGAGTGTGACACGCGGATTTGTTTTACCGAGGTTCGGTACTCTCAAACCTACTCCCCGTTGAGGAGGCCACAAAGGTCGGGTCTCTTTCAACCCTTCCCTCTCTCAAACGATCCCACGGATCGAGTGAGCTTTCTCTTCTCAATCACTTGGAACACAAAGTTCCCACAAGGACCACCACAAGTTTGGTGTCTCTTGCCTCAATTACAAGTGAGTTTGATCGCAATGAAGGAATCAAGAAAGAAGAAAGCAATCCAAGCGCAAGAGCTCGAAAGAACACAAGCAAATCTCTCTCTCTAGTCACTAGGGCGTTGTGTGGAATTTGGAGAGGATTTGATCTCTTTGGTGTGTCTAGAATTGAATGCTAGAGCTCTTGTAAGTAGTTGGGAAGTGGAAAACTTGGATGCAATGAATGGTTGGGTGGTTGGGGTATTTATAGCCCCAACCACCAAAATAACCGTTGGTGGAGGCTGTCTGTTCGATGGCGCACCGGACAGTCCGGTGCACACCGGACATGTCCGGTGCCCCTGCCACGTCACCAGTGCCGTTGGAATCTGACCGTTGGAGTTCTGACTTCTGGGCCCGCCTCGATGTCCGGTGGCGCACCGGACATGCACTGTTCACTGTCCGGTGCGCCGGCATGGGCGACTCTGACTTCTGCGCGCGCTGCGCGCGCATTAAATGCATCGCAGGTAGCCGTTGGCGCCGAAGTAGCCTTTGCTCCGTGGATGCACCGGACAGTCCGGTGCACACCGGACATGTCCGGTGAATTATAGCGGAGCAGCCGCTCTGATTTCCCGAGGCTGGCGAGTTCCTGAGCTGCGTCCCGTTGGAGCACCGGACACCGTCCGGTGTACACCGGACAGTCCGGTGAATTATAGCGCGCCGGCTCTGGAGAATTCCCGAAGGCGACGAGTTCGCGTTGAAGTCCTCTGGTGCACCGGACACTGTCTGGTGGTGCACCGGACAGTCCGGTGCGCCAGACCAGAGGAGCCTTCGGTTGCTCCTTTGCTCTTTTGTTGAACCCAACACTTGGTCTTTTTATTGGCTAAGTGTGAACCTTTTGCACCTGTATAACTTATACACTAGAACAAACTAGTTAGTCCAAAGATTTGTGTTGGGCAATTCAACCACCAAAATTATATAGGAACTAGGTGTAAGCCTAATTCCCTTTCAATGGTCTCCACCAGAAATCCAAGAATGTGATCTATGGCAAGGAAACATATGTGGGGTGAGGTGTATGAGCGTCTGGTCGATGATCAATGGCCACACAACCCCCATTTTTGTCGAAAATAGCCATGAATGACCATTTTCAATAATACCGAAGGCTAACACCTACGGATTTTTGAGCAAGAAATGGTCTCCACCAGAAATCCAAGAATGTGATCTATGGCAAGGAAACATATGTGGGGTGAGGTGTATGAGCCTCTGGTCGATGATCAATGGCCACACAACCCCCATTTTGCCGAAAATAGCCATGAATGACCATTTACAATAATACCGAAGGCTAACACGTACGAGTTTTTAACCAAGAAATGGTCTCCACGAGAAATCCAAGATTATGATCTATGGCAAGAAAACATATGTGGGGTGAAGTGTACGAGCCTCTGGTCGATGATCAATGGCAACACAACCCCCATTTTTGTCGAAAATAGCCATGAGCGACCATTTTCAATAATACTAGAGGCTAACACCTACGGATTTTAGACCAAGAAATGGTCTCCACCAGAAATCCAAGAATGTGATCTACGACAAGGAAACATATGTGGGGTGAGGTGTATGAGCCTCTAGTCGATGATCAATGGCCACACAACTCCCATTTTGCCGAAAATAGCCATGAATGACCGTTTTCAATAATATCAAAGGCTAACACCTACGGATTTTTGACCAAGAAATGGTCTCCACCAGAAATCCAAGAATGTGATCTATGGCAAGGAAACATATGTGGGGTGAGGTGTATGAGCCTCTGGTCGATGATAAATGGCCACACAACCCCCATTTTTTTATGAAAATAGCCATGAGCGACCTTGAAAATAGCCATGAGCGACCATTTTCAATAATACTAGAGGCTAACACCTACGGATTTTAGACCAAAAAATGGTCTCCACCAGAAATCCAAGAATGTGATCTATGGCAAGGAAACATATGTGTAGTGAGGTGTATGAGCCTCTAGTCGATGATCAATGGCCACACAACCCCCATTTTTGTCGAAAATAGCCATGAATGACCATTTTCAATAATACCGAAGGCTAACAGCGACCATTTTCAATAATACTAGAGGCTAAGACCTACGGATTTTTGACCAAGAAATGGTCTCCACCAGAAATCCAAGAATGTGATCTATGGCAAGGAAACATATGTGGGGTGAGGTTTATGAGCCTCTAGTCGATGATAAATGGCCACACAACCCCCATTTTTTATGAGCCTCTGGTCGATGATCAATGGCCACACAACCCCCATTTTTGTCGAAAATAGCCATGAATGACCATTTACAATAATACCGAAGGCTAACACCTACGGATTTTTGACCAAGAAATGGTCTCCACCAGAAATCCAAGAATGTGATCTATGGCAAGGAAACATATGTGGGGTGAGGTGTATGAGCCTATGGTCGATGATCAATGGCCACACAACCCCCATTTTGCCGAAAATAGCCATGAATGACCATTTTCAATAATACCGAAGGCTAAGACCTACGGATTTTTGACCAAGAAATGGTCTCCACCAGAAATCCAAGAATGTGATCTATGGCAAGGAAACATATGTGGGGTGAGGTGTATGAGCCTCTGGTCGATGATCAATGGCCACACAACCCCCATTTTTGTCGAAAATAGCCATGAACGACCATTTTCAATAATACCGAAGGCTAACACCTACGGATTTTTAACCAAGAAATGGGGGTTGTGTGGCCATTGATCATCGACCAGACGCTCATACACCTCACCCCACATATGTTACCTTGCCATAGATCACATTCTTGGATTTCTGGTGGAGACCATTTCTTGGTCAAAAATCCGTAGGTGTTAGCCTTCGGTATTATTGTAAATGGTCATTCATGGCTATTTTCGACAAAAATGGGGGTTGTGTGGCCATTGATCATCGACCAGAGGCTCATACACCTCACCCCACATATGTTTCCTTGCCATAGATCACATTCTTGGATTTCTGGTGGAGACCATTTCTTGGTCAAAAATCCGTAGGTCTTAGCCTCTAGTATTATTGAAAATGGTCGCTCATGGCTATTTTCGGCAAAAATGGGGGTTGTGTGGCCATTGATCATCGACCAAACGCTCATACACCTCACCCCACATATGTTTCCTTGCCATAGAATGACCATTTACAATAATACCGAAGGCTAACACCTACGGATTTTTGACCAAGAAATGGTCTCCACCAGAAATCCAAGAATGTGATCTATGGCAAGGAAAGATATGTGGGGTGAGGTGTATGAGCCTCTAGTCGATGATCAATGGCCACACAACCCCCATTTTTGTCGAAAATAGCCATGAATGACCATTTTCAATAATACCGAAGGCTAACACGTACGAGTTTTTAACCAAGAAATGGTTTCCACCAGAAATCCAAGAATGTAATCTATGGTGTGATCTATGGCAAGGAAACATATGTGGGGTGAGGTGTATGAGCCTCTGGTCGACGATCAATGGCCACACAACCCTAATTTTTGTCGAAAATAGCCATGAACGACCATTTTCAATGACACTGAAGGCTAACACCTACGGATTTTTGACCAAGAAATGGTCTCCACCATAAATCCAAGAATGTGATCTATGGCAAGGAAACATATGTGGGGTGAGGTGTATGAGCGTCTGGTCGATGATCAATGGCCACACAACCCCCATTTTTGTCGAAAATAGCCATGAATGACCATTTTCAAAAATACCGGAGGCTAACACATTCGGATTTTTGACCAAGAAATGGTCTCCACCAGAAATCCAAGAATGTGATCTATGGCAAGGAAACATATGTGGGGTGAGGTGTATGAGCCTCTGGTCGACGATCAATGGCCACACAACCCCCATTTTTTATGAAAATAGCCATGAGCGACCTTGAAAATAGCCATGAGCGACCTTGAAAATAGCCATGAACGACCATTTTCAATAATACCGAAGGCTAACACGTACGAGTTTTTAACCAAGAAATGGTTTCCACCAGAAATCCAAGAATGTAATCTATGGCAAGGAAACATATGTGGGGTGAGGTTTATGAGCCTCTAGTCGATGATAAATGGCCACACAACCCCCATTTTTTATGAAAATAGCCATGAGCGACCTTGAAAATAGCCATGAGCGACCATTTTCAATAATACTAGAGGCTAACACCTACGGATTTTAGACCAAGAAATGGTCTCCACCAGAAATCCAAGAATGTGATCTATGGCAAGGAAACATATGTGTAGTGAGGTGTATGAGCCTCTAGTCGATGATCAATGGCCACACAACCCCCATTTTTGTCGAAAATAGCCATGAATGACCATTTTCAATAATACCGAAGGCTAACAGCGACCATTTTCAATAATACTAGAGGCTAAGACCTACGGATTTTTGTCCAAGAAATGGTCTCCACCAGAAATCCAAGAATGTGATCTATGGCAAGGAAACATATGTGGGGTGAGGTTTATGAGCCTCTAGTCGATGATAAATGGCCACACAACCCCCATTTTTTATGAGCCTCTGGTCGATGATTAATGGCACACAACCCCCATTTTTGTCGAAAATAGCCATGAATGACCATTTACAATAATACCGAAGGCTAACACCTACGGATTTTTGACCAAGAAATGGTCTCCACCAGAAATCCAAGAATGTGATCTATGGCAAGGAAACATATGTGGGGTGAGGTGTATGAGCCTATGGTCGATGATCAATGGCCACACAACCCCCATTTTGCCGAAAATAGCCATGAATGACCATTTTCAATAATACCGAAGGCTAAGACCTACGAATTTTTGACCAAGAAATGGTCTCCACCAGAAATCCAAGAATGTGATCTATGGCAAGGAAACATATGTGGGGTGAGGTGTATGAGCCTCTGGTCGATGATCAATGGCCACACAACCCCCATTTTTGTCGAAAATAGCCATGAACGACCATTTTCAATAATACCGAAGGCTAACACCTACGGATTTTTGACCAAGAAATGGTCTCCACCAGAAATCCAAGAATGTGATCTATGGCAAGGAAACATATGTGGGGTGAGGTGTATGAGCCTCTGGTCGACGATCAATGGCCACACAACCCTAATTTTTGTCGAAAATAGCCATGAACGACCATTTTCAATGACAAAGGCTAACACCTACAATTTTTGACCAAGAAATGGTCTCCACCAGAAATCCAAGAATGTGATCTATGGCAAGGAAACATATGTGGGGTGAGGTGTATGAGCCTCTGTCGACGATCAATGGCCACAACCCCCATTTTGCCGAAATAGCCATGAACGACCATTTTCAAAATACCAAGGCTAACACGTACGATTTTTACCAAGAAATGGTCTCCACCAGAAATCCAAGAATGTGATCTATGGCAAGGAAACATATGTGGGGTGAGGTTATGAGCCTCTGTCGATGATAATGGCCACACAACCCCCATTTTTTATGAAAATAGCCATGAGCGACCTTGAAAATAGCCATGAGCGACCATTTCAATAATACTAGAGGCTAACACCTACGGATTTTTGACCAAGAATGGTCTCCACCAGAAATCCAAGAATGTGATCTATGGCAAGGAAACATATGTGGGGTGAGGTGTATGAGCTCTGTCGATGATCAATGGCCACACAACCCCCTTTTTTGTAGAAAATAGCATGAACGACCATTTTCAATAATACCGAAGGCTAACACCTACGGATTTTTGACCAAGAAATGGTCTCCACCAGAAATCCAAGAATGTGATCTATGGCAAGGAAACATATGTGGGGTGAGGTGTATGAGCCTCTGGTCGATGATCAATGGCCACACAACCCCTATTTTTGTCGAAAATAGCCATGAACGACCATTTTCAATAATATTAGAGGCTAAGACCTACGGATTTTTGACCAAGAAATGGTCTCCACCAGAAATCCAAGAATGTGATCTATGGCAAGGAAACATATGTGGGTGAGGTGTATGAGCCTCTGGTCGATGATCAATGGCCACACAACCCCCATTTTTGTCGAAAATAGCCATGAACGACCATTTTCAATAATATCGAAGGCTAACACCTACGGATTTTTGACCAAGAAATGGTCTCCACCAGAAATCCAAGAATGTGATCTACGACAAGGAAACATATGTGGGGTGAGGTGTATGAGCCTCTGGTCGACGATCAATGGCCACACAACCCCCATTTTGCCGAAAATAGCCATGAATGACCATTTTCAATAATACCGAAGGCTAACACGTACGAGTTTTTAACCAAGAAATGGTTTCCACCAGAAATCCAAGAATGTAATCTATGGCAAGGAAACATATGTGGGGTGAGGTTTTTGAGCCTCTAGTCGATGATAAATGGCCACACAACCCCCATTTTTTATGAAAATAGCCATGAGCGACCTTGAAAATAGCCATGAGCGACATTTTCAATAATACTAGAGGCTAACACCTACGGATTTTAGACCAAGAAATGGTCTCCACCAGAAATCCAAGAATGTGATCTATGGCAAGGAAACATATGTGGGGTGAGGTGTATGAGCGTCTGGTCGATGATCAATGGCCACACAACCCCCATTTTTTTATGAAAATAGCCATGAGCGACCATTTTCAATAATATTAGAGGCTAAGACCTACGGATTTTTGACCAAGAAATGGTCTCCACCAGAAATCCAAGAATGTGATCTATGGCAAGGAAACATATGTGGGGTGAGGTGTATGAGCCTCTGGTCGATGATCAATGGCCACATAACCCCCATTTTTGTCGAAATAGCCATGAATGACCATTTACAATAATACCGAAGGCTAACACCTACGGATTTTTGACCAAGAAATGGTCTCCACCAGAAATCCAAGAATGTGATCTATGGCAAGGAAACATATGTGGGGTGAGGTGTATGAGCCTCTGGTCGATGATCAATGGCCACACAACCCCCATTTTTTATGAAAATAGCCATGAACGACCATTTTCAATAATACCGAAGGCTAACACCTACGGATTTTTGACCAAGAAATGGTCTCCACCAGAAATCCAAGAATTTGATCTATGGCAAGGAAACATATGTGGGGTGAGGTGTATGAGCCTCTGGTCGATGATCAATGGCCACACAACCCCCATTTTTGTCGAAAATTGCCATGAACGACCATTTTCAATAATACCGAAGGCTAACACCTACGGATTTTTGACCAGAAATGGTCTCCACCAGAAATCCAAGAATGTGATCTATGGCAAGGAACATATGTGGGGTGAGGTGTATGAGCGTCTGGCCTCACTACACATATGTTTCCTTGCCATATATCACATTCTTGGATTTATGGTAGAGACCATTTCTTGGTCAAAAATCCGTAGGTGTTAGCCTTCGGTATTATTGAAAATGGTCATTCATGGCTATTTCGACACAAATGGGGTTGTGTGGCCATTGATCACCGACCAGAGGCTTGTACACCTCACCACACTTATGTTTCCTTGCCATAGATCACATTCTTGGATTTCTGGTGGAGACCATTTC
The DNA here is from genome assembly GCF_902167145.1 of Zea mays. NCBI lineage: Eukaryota > Viridiplantae > Streptophyta > Magnoliopsida > Poales > Poaceae > Zea > Zea mays. Next base: position 23,008 of record NW_023367269.1, read on the forward strand.
TTGGTCAAAATCCGTACGTGTTAGCCTTTGGTATTTTTGAAAATGGTCATTCATGGCTATTTTCGGCAAAATGGGGTTGTGCGGCCATTGATCATCGACCAGAGGCTCATACACCTCACCCCACATATGTTTCCTTGCCATAGATCACATTCTTGGATTTCTGGTGGAGACCATTTCTTGGTCAAAAATCTGTAGGTCTTAGCCTCTAATATTATTGAAATGGTCGCTCATGGCTATTTTCAAGGTCGCTCATGGATATTTTCATAAAAAATGGGTGTGGGGTGAGGTGTACGAGCCCCTGGTCGATGATCAATGGCACACAACCCTAATTTTTGTCGAAAATAGCCATGAACGACCATTTTCAATGACACTGACGGCTAACACCTACGGATTTTTGACCAAGAAATGGTCTCCACCATAAATCCAAGAATGTGATCTATGGCAAGGAACATATGTGTAGTGAGGTGTATGAGCCTCTGGTCGATGATCAATGGCCACACAACCCCCATTTTGCCGAAAATAGCCATGAATGACCATTTTCAATAATACCGAAGGCTAACACGTACGAGTTTTTAACCAAGAAATGGTCTCCACCAGAAATCCAGAATGTGATCTATGGCAAGGAACATATGTGGGGTGAGGTGTATGAGCCTATGGTCGATGGTCAATGGCCACACAACCCCCATTTTTGTCGAAAATAGCCATGAATGACCATTTACAATAATACCGAAGGCTAACACCTACGGATTTTTGACCAAGAAATGGTCCCCACCAGAAATCCAAGAATGTGATCTATGGCAAGGAAACATATGTGGGGTGAGGTGTACGAGCCTCTAGTCGATGATCAATGGCCACACAACCCCCACATATGTTTCCTTGCCATAGATCACATTCTTGGATTTCTGGTGGAGACCATTTCTTGGTCAAAAATCCGTAGGTGTTAGCCTTCGGTATTATTGAAAATGGTCGTTCATGGCTATTTTCGGCAAAATGGGGTTCTGTGGCCATTGATCATCGACCAGAGGCTCGTACACCTCACTACACATATGTTTCCTTGCCATAGATCACATTCTTGGATTTCAGGTGGAGACCATTTCTTGGTCAAAATCCGTAGGTGTTAGCCTTCGGTATTATTGAAAATGGTCGTTCATGGCTATTTTCGACAAAAATGGGGGTTGTGTGGCCATTGATCATCGACTAGAGGCTCATACACCTCACCCCACATATGTTTCCTTGCCATAGATCACATTCTTGGATTTCTGGTGGAGACCATTTCTTGGTCAAAAATCCGTACGTGTTAGCCTTTGGTATTTTTGAAAATGGTCGTTCATGGCTTGGTCGATGATCAATGGCCACACAACCCCCATTTTTTATGAAAATAGCCATGAGCAACCATTTTCAATAATACTAGAGGCTAAGACCTACGGATTTTTGACCAAGAAGTGGTCTCCACCAGAAATCAAGAATGTGATCTATGGCAAGGAAACATATGTGGGGTGAGGTGTATGAGCCTCTAGTCGATGATCAATTGCCACACAACCCCCATTTTTGTCGAAAATAGCCATGAATGACCATTTACAATAATACCGAAGGCTAACACCTACGGTTTTTGACCAAGAAATGGTCTCCACCAGAAATCCAAGAATGTGATCTATGGCAAGGAAACATATGTGGGTGAGGTGTATGAGCCTATGGTCGATGATCAATGGCCACACAACCCCCATTTTTGTCGAAAATAGCCATGAACGACCATTTTCAATAATATCGAAGGCTAACACCTACGAATTTTTGACCAAGAAATGGTCTCCACCAGAAATCCAAGAATGTGATCTACGACAAGGAAACATATGTGGGGTGAGGTGTATGAGCCTCTGGTCGACGATCAATGGCCACACAACCCCCATTTTGCCGAAAATAGCCATGATGACCATTTTCAATAATACCGAAGGCTAACAGCGACCATTTTCAATAATACTAGAGGCTAAGACCTACGGATTTTTGACCAAGAAATGGTCTCCACCAGAAATCCAAGAATGTAATCTATGGCAAGGAAACATATGTGGGGTGAGGTTTATGAGCCTCTAGTCGATGATAAATGGCCACACAACCCCCATTTTTTATGAAAATAGCCATGAGCGACCTTGAAAATAGCCATGAGCGACCATTTTCAATAATACTAGAGGCTAACACCTACGGATTTTAGACCAAGAAATGGTCTCCACCACCAGAAATCCAAGAATGTGATCTATGGCAAGGAACATATGTGGGGTGAGGTGTATGAGCCTCTAGTCGATGATCAATGGCCACACAACCCCCATTTTTGTCGAAAATAGCCATGAATGACCATTTTCAATAATACCGAAGGCTAACACCTACGGATTTTTGACCAAGAAATGGTCTCCACCAGAAATCCAAGAATGTGATCTATGCAAGGAAACATATGTGGGGTGAGTGTATGAGCCTCTGGTCGACGATCAATGGCCACACAACCCTATTTTTTGTCGAAAATAGCCATGAACGACCATTTTCAATGACACTGAAGGCTAACACCTACGGATTTTTGACCAAGAAATGGTCTCCACCATAAATCCAAGAATGTGATCTATGGCAAGGAAACATATGTGTAGTGAGGTGTATGAGCCTCTGGTCGAAGATCAATGGCCACACAACCCCCATTTTTGTCGAAAATAGCCATGAATGACCATTTTCAAAAATACCAAAGGCTAACCATTCGGATTTTTGCCCAAGAAATGGTCTCCACCAGAAATCCAAGAATGTGATCTATGGCAAGGAAACATATGTGGGTGAGGTGTACGAGCCTCTGGTCGATGATCAATGGACACAAAACCCCCATTTTGCCGAAAATAGCCATGAATGACCATTTTCAATAATACCGAAGGCTAACACGTACGAGTTTTTAACCAAGAAATGGTTTCCACCAGAAATCCAAGAATGTAATCTATGGCAAGGAAACATATGTGGGGTGAGGTTTATGAGCCTCTAGTCGATGATAAATGGCCACACAACCCCCATTTTTTATGAAAATAGCCATGAGCGACCTTGAAAATAGCCATGAGCGACCATTTCAATAATACTAGAGGCTAACCCTACGGATTTTAGACCAAGAAATGGTCTCCACCAGAAATCAAGAATGTGATCTATGGCAAGGAAACATATGTGGGGTGAGGTGTATGAGCGTCTGGTCGATGATCAATGGCCACACAACCCCCATTTTTGTCGAAAATAGCCATGAACGACCATTTTCAATAATATCGAAGGCTAACACCTATGGATTTTTACCAAGAAATGGTCTCCACCAGAAATCCAAGAATGTGATCTACGACAAGGAAACATATGTGGGGTGAGGTGTATGAGCGTCTGGTCGATGATCAATGCCACACAACCCCCATTTTTTGTCGAAAATAGCCTGAACAACCATTTTCAATAATACCGAAGGCTAACACCTACGGATTTTTGACCAAGAAATGGTCTCCACCAGAATCCAAGAATGTGATCTATGGCAAGGAAAGGTTGTGTGGCCATTGATCTTCGACCAGAGGCTCATACACCTCACTACACATATGTTTCCTTGCCATAGATCACATTCTTGGATTTATGGTGGTGAGTATGAGCGTCTGTCGATGATCAATGGCCACACAACCCCCATTTTTGTCGAAAATAGCCATGAACGACCATTTTCAATAATATCGAAGGCTAACACCTACAGATTTTTTGTCGAAAATAGCCATGAACGACCATTTTCAATAATATCGAAGGCTAACACTACGAGTTTTTGACCAAGAAATGGTCTCCACCAGAAATCCAAGAATGTGATCTACGACAAGGAAACATATGTGGGGTGAGGTGTATGAGCCTCTGGTCGACGATCAATGGCCACACAACCCCCATTTTGCCGAAAATAGCCATGAATGACCATTTCAATAATACCGAAGGCTACACGTACGAGTTTTTTAACCAAGAAATGGTTTCCACCAGAAATCCAAGAATGTAATCTATGGCAAGGAAACATATGTGGGGTGAGGTTTATGAGCCTCTAGTCGATGATAAATGGCCACACAACCCCCATTTTTTATGAAATAGCCATGAGCGACCTTGAAAATAGCCATGAGCGACCATTTTCAATACTACTAGAGGCTAACACCTACGGATTTTAGACCAAGAAATGGTCTCCACTAGAAATCCAAGAATGTGATCTATGGCAAGGAAACATATGTGTAGTGAGTGTATGAGCCTCTAGTCGATGATCAATGGCCACACAACCCCCATTTTGCCGAAAATAGCCATGCCTGCGACCATTTTCAATAATATTAGAGGCTAAGACCTACGGATTTTTGACCAAGAAATGATCTCCACCAGAAATCCAAGAATGTGATCTACGACAAGGAAACATATGTGGGTGAGGTGTATGGCCTCTGGTCGAAGATCAATGGCCACACACCCCATTTTTGTCGAAAATAGCCATGAATGACCATTTTCAAAATACCAAAGGCTAACACATTCGGATTTTTGCCCAAGAAATGGTCTCCACCAGAAATCCAAGAATGTGAATCTATGGCAAGGAAACCTATGTGGGGGTGAGGTGTACGAGCCTCTGGTCGATTGATCAATGGCCACACAACCCCATTTTGCCGAAAATAGCCATGAATGACCATTTTCAACTAATACCGAAGGCTAACACGTACGAGTTTTTTAACCAAGAAATGGTTTCCACCAGAAATCCAAGACTGTAATCTATGGCAATGAAACATATGTGGGGTTAGGTTTATGAGCCTCTAGTCGATGATAAATGGCCAACAACCCCCATTTTTTTGAAAATAGCCATGAGCGACCTTGAAAATAGCCATGAGCGACCATTTTCAATAATACTAGAGGCTAACACCTACGGATTTTAGACCAAGAAATGGTCTCCACCGAGAAATCCAAGAATGTGATCTATGGCAAGGAAACATATGTGGGGTGAGGTGTATGAGCGTCTGGTCGATGATCAAATGGCCACACAACCCCCATTTTTGTCGAAAATAGCCATGAACGACCATTTTCAATAATATCGAAGGCTAACACCTACGGATTTTTACCAAGAAATGGTCTCCACCAGAAATCCAGAAAAGTGATCTACGACAAGGGAAACATATGTGGGGTGAGGTGTATGAGCGTCTGGTCGATGATCAATGGCCACACAACCCCCATTTTTGTCGAAAATAGCCATGAACGACCATTTTCAATAATACCGAAGGCTAACCACCTACGGATTTTTGACCAAGAAAATGGTCTCCACCAGAAATCCAAGAAATGTGATCTATGGCAAGGAACATATGTGGGGTGAGGTGTACGAGCCTCTGGTTCGATGATCAATGGCCACACAACCCCCATTTTGCCGAAAATTAGCCATGAGCGACCATTTTCAATAATATTAGAGGGCTAAGACCTACGGATTTTTGACCAAGAAATGGTCTCCACCAGAAATCCAAGAATGTGATCTATGACAAGGAAACATATGTGGGGTGAGTGTAATGAAGCCTCTGGTCGACGATCATGGCCACACAACCCCCATTTGCCGAAATAGCCATGAATGACCATTTTCAATAATACCAAAAGGCTATACGTACGGTTTTTACCAAGAAATGGTTTCCACCAGAAAATCCAAGAATGTAATCTATGGCAAGGAAACATATGTGGGGTGAGGTTTATGAGCCTCTAGTCGATGATAAGATGGCCACACAACCCCCATTTTTATGAAAATAGCCATGAGCGACCTTGAAAATAGCCATGAGCGACCATTTTCAATATACTAGAGGCTAAGACCTACGGATTTTTGACCAAGAAGGGTCTCCACCAGAAATCCAGAATGTGATCTATGGCAAGGAACATATGTGGGGTGAGGTGTATGAGCCTCTGGTCGATGATCAATGGGCACACAACCCCCATTTTTGTCGAAAATAGCCATGAACGACCATTTTCAATAATATCGAAGGCTAACACCTACGGATTTTTGACCAAGAAATGGTCTCCACCAGAAATCCAAGAGTGTGATCTACGACAAGGAAACATATGTGGGGTGAGGTGTATGAGCCTCTGGTCGATGATCAATGGCCACACAACCCCCATTTTTGCTGAAAATAGCCATGAATGACCATTTTCAATAATACCAGAAGGCTAACACGTACGGATTTTTGACCAAGAAATGGTCTCCACCAGAAATCCAAGAATGTGATCTATGGCAAGGAAACATATGTGGGGTGAGGTGTATGAGCCTCTGGTCGATGATCAATGGCCACACAACCCCCATTTTTGTCGAAAATAGCCATGAACGACCATTTTCAATAATATCGAAGGCTAACGACCTACGGATTTTTGACAAAGAAATGGTCTCCACCAGAAATCCAAGAATGTGATCTATGGCAAGGAAACATATGTGGGGTGAGGTTTATGAGCCTCTAGTCGATGATAAAATGGCCACACAACCCCCATTTTTTATGAAAATAGCCATGAGCGACCATTTTCAATAATACTAAGAGGCTACACCTACGGATTTTAGACCAAGAAATGGGTCTCCACCAGAAATCCAAGAATGTGATCTATGGCAAGGAAACATATGTGGGGTGAGGTGTACGAGCCTCTGGTCGATGATCAATGGCCACACAACCCCCATTTTTGTCGAAAATAGCCATGAACGACCATTTTCAATAATATCGAAGGCTAACACCTACGGATTTTTGACCAAGAAATGGTCTCCACCATAAATCCAAGAATGTGATCTATGGCAAGGAAACATATGTGGGGTGAGGTGTATGAGCCTCTGGTCGATGATCAATGGCCACACAACCCCCATTTTTGTCGAAAATAGCCATGAACGACCATTTTCAATAATATCCGAAGGCTAACACGTACGAGTTTTTTAACCAAGAAATGGTTTCCACCAGAAATCCAAGAATGTAATCTATGGCAAGGAACATATGTGGGGTGAGGTGTATGAGCCTCTGGTCGATGATAAATGGCCACACAACCCCCATTTTGTATGAAAATAGCCATGAACGACCATTTTCAATAATAACCGAAGGCTAACACCTACAGATTTTTGATCAAGAAATGGTCTCCACCAGAAATCCAAGAATGTGATCTATGGCAAGGAAACATATGTGGGGTGAGGTGTATGAGCCTCTGGTCAATGATCAATGGTCACACAACCCCATTTTTGGTCGAAAATAGCCAGGAGGAGCAATTTTCAATGACACTATGGCTAACACCTATGGATTTTTGACCAGAAATGGTCTCCACCAGAAATCCAAGAATGTGGTCTATTGGCAAGGAAACATATGTGGGGTGAGGTGTATGAGCCTTTGGTCGATGATCAATGGCCACACAACCCCATTTTGTCGAAAATAGCTATGAACGACCATTTTCATAATACCGAAGGCTAACACCTACGGATTTTTGACCAAGAAATGGTCTCCCCCAGAAATCCAAGAATGTGATCTATAGCAAGAAAACGTATGTGGGGTGAAGTGTACGAGCCTCTAGTCATGATAATGGCCACACAACCCCCATTTTGTCGAAAATAGCTGATCATACGACCATTTTCAATAATACTGAAGGCTAACACGTATGGATTTTTGACCAAGAAATGGTCTCCACCAGAAATCCAAGAATGTGATCTATGGTAAGTAAAACATACTGTGGGGTGAGGTGTATGAGCCTCTGGTCGAAGATCAATGGCCACACAACCCCATTTGGGTCGAAAATAGCCATGAACGACCATTTACAATAATACCGAAGGCTAACAACTATGGATTTTTGACCAAGAAAGGATCTCCACCAGAAATCCAAGAATGTGATCTAATGGCAAGGAAACATATGTGGGGTGAGGTGTACGAGCCTCTAGGATCGATGATCAATGGCCACACAACCCCTATTTTTGTCGAAAATAGCCATGAACGACCATTTTCAATACTTCCGAAGGCTAACACCTACGGATTTTTGACCAAGAAATCGTCTCCACCAGAAATCCAAGAATATGATCTATGGCAAGGAAACATATGTGGGGTGAGGTGTACGAGCCTCTGGTCGATGATCAAGTGGCCACACAACCCCCATTTTTGTCGAAAATAGCATGAGCACCGACCATTTTCAATAATACTGAAGGCTAACACTATGGATTTTGCCCAAGAAATGGTCTCCACCAGAAATCCAAGAGTGTGCTCTATGGCAAGGAAATGTATGTGGGGTGAGGTGTATGAGCCTCTGGTCGATGATCATGGCCACACCAACCCCCATTTTTGTCGAAAACAGCCATGAACGACCATTTTCAATAATACCGAAGGCTAACACGTACGGATTTTTGACCAAGAAATGGTCTCCACGAGAAATCCAAAGATTGTGATCTATGGCAATTAAACATATTGTGGGGTGAGGTGTACGAGCCTCTGGTCGATGTTAAATGGCCACACAACCCCCTTTTTTGTCGAAAATAGCCATGAACGACTATTTTCAATAATATCGAAGGCTAACACCTACGGATTTTTGACCAAGAAATGGTCCCACCAGAAATCCAAGAATGTGGTCTATGGCAAGGAAACACATGTGGGTGAGGTGTATGAGCCTTGGTCGATGATCAATTGCCACACAACCCTCATTTTTGTCGAAAGTAGCCATGAACGACCATTTTCAATAATACCGAAGGCTAACACCTACGGATTTTGACCAAGAAATGGTCTCCACCAGAAATCCAAGAATGTGATATATGGCAAGGAAACTTATGTGGGGTGAGGTGTACGAGCCTCTGGTCGATGATCAATGGCGACACAACCCCCATTTTTGTCGAAAATAGCCACGAATGACCATTTTCAATGACACTGAAGGCTAACACCTATGAATTTTTGACCAACAAATGGTCTCCACGAGAAATCCAAGATTATGATCTATGGCAAGAAAACATATGTGGGGTGAAGTGTACGAGCCTCTGGTCGATGATCAATGGCACACAACCCCCATTTTGTCGAAAATAGCCATGAACGACCATTTTCAATAATACCGAAGGCTAACACGTACGAGTTTTTGACCAAGAAATGGTCTCCACCAGAAATCCAAGAATGTGATCTATGGCAAGGAAACATATGTGGGGTGAGGTGTACGAGCCTCTGGTCGATGATCAATGGCCACACAACCCCCATTTTTGTCGAAAATAGCCATGAACGACCATTTTCAATAATACCGAAGGCTAACACCTACGGATTTTTGACCAAGAAATGGTCTCCACCAGAAATCCAAGAATGTGATCTACGACAAGGAAACATATGTGGGGTGAGGTGTATGAGCGCCTGGTCGATGATCAATGGCCACACAACCCCCATTTTTGTCGAAAATAGCCATGAATGACCATTTACAATAATACCGAAGGCTACAACCTACGGATTTTTGACCAAGAAATGGTCCTCCACCAGAAAATCCAAGAATGTGATCTATGGCAAGGAAACATATGTGGGGTGAGGTGTATGAGCCTCTGGTCGATGATCAATGTGCCACACAACCCCCATTTTTTATGAAAATAGCCATGAGCGACCTTGAAAATAGCCATGAGCGACCATTTTCAATAATGACTAGAGGCTAACACGTACGGATTTTTGACCAAGAAATGGTCTCCACCAGAAATCCAAGAATGTGATCTATGGCAAGGAAACATATGTTGGGGTGAGGTGTATGAGCCTCTGGTCCGATGATCAATGGCCACACACCCCCATTTTTGTCGAAAATAGCCATGAATGACTATTTCAATGACCTGAAGGCTAACACCTATGGATTTTGACCAAGAAAATGGTCTCCACCAGAAATCCAAGATGTGATCTATGGCAAGGAAACATATGTGGGGTGAGGTGTATGAGCCTCTGGTCGACGACCATTTTCAATAATACTAGAGGCTAACACCTACGAATTTTAGACCAAGAAATGGTCTCCACCAGAAATCCAAGAATGTGATCTATGGCAAGGAAACATATGTGGGGTGAGGTGTATGAGCGTCTGGTCGATGATCAATGGCCAACAACCCCCATTTTTGTCGAAATAGCCATGACGACCATTTTCAATAATACCGAGGGCTAACACCAACGGATTTTTGACCAAGAAATGGTCTCCACCAGAAATCCAAGAATGTGATCTATGGCAAGGAAACATATGTGGGGTGAGGTGTATGAGCCTCTAGTCGATGATCAATGGCCACACAACCCCCATTTTTGTCGAAAATAGCCATGAATGACCATTTTCAAAAATACCAAAGGCTAACACGTACGGATTTTTAACCAAGAAATGGTCTCCACCAGAAATCCAAGAATGTGATCTATGGCAAGGAAACATATGTGGGGTGAGGTGTATGAGCCTCTGGTCGACGATCAATGGCCACACAACCCCCATTTTGCCAAAAATAGCCATGAATGACCATTTTCAATAATACCGAAGGCTAAGACCTACGATTTTTGACCGAGAAATGGTCCTCCACCAGAAATCCAAGAAATGTGATATATGGCAGGAAACATATGTGGGGTGAGGTGTATGAGCCTCTGGTCGATGATCAATGGCACACAACCCCCATTTTTGTCGAAAATAGCCATGAACGACCATTTTCAATAATACCGAAGGCTAACACCTACGGATTTTTGACCAAGAATGGCCTCCACCAAAATCCAAGAATGTGATCTACGACAAGGAACATATGTGGGGTGAGGTGTATGAGCCTCTGGTCGATGATCAATGGCCACACAACCCCCATTTTTTATGAAAATATCCATGAATGACCATTTTCAAAAATACCAAAGGCTAACACGTACGGATTTTTAACCAAGAAATGGTCTCCACCAGAATCCAAGAATGTGATCTATGGCAAGGAAACATATGTGGGGGTGAGGTGTATGAGCCTCTAGTCGACGATCAATGGCCACACAACCCCCATTTTTGCCGAAAATAGCCATGAATGACCATTTTCAATAATACCGAAGGCTAAGACCTACGGATTTTTGACCAAGAAATGGTCTCCACCAGAAATCCAGAATGTGATCTATGGCAAGGAAACATATGTGGGGTGAGGTGTATGAGCCTCTGGTCGATGATCAATGGCCACACAACCCCCATTTTTGTCGAAAATAGCCATGAACGACCATTTTCAATAATATCGAAGGCTAACACCTACGGATTTTTGACCAAGAAATGGTCTCCACCAGAAATCCAAGAATGTGATCTACGACAAGGAAACATATGTGGGGTGAGGTGTATGAGCCTCTGGTCGATGATCAATGGCCACACAACCCCCATTTTTATGAAAATAGCCATGAATGACCATTTTCAAAAATACCAAAGGCTAACACGTACGGATTTTTAAACCAAAAATGGTCTCCACCAGAAATCCAAGAATGTGATCTATGGCAAGGAAACATATGTGGGGTGAGGTGTATGAGCCTCTGGTCGACGATCATGGCCACACAACCCCCATTTTTTATGAAAATAGCCATGAGCGACCTTGAAAATAGCCATGAGCGACCATTTCAATAATACTAGAGGCTAAGACCTATGGATTTTGACCAAGAAATGGTCTCCACCAGAAATCCAAGAATGTGATCTACGACAAGGAAACATATGTGGGGTGAGGTTTATGAGCCTCTAATCGATGATAAATGGCCACACAACACCCATTTTTTATGAAAAATAGCCATGAGCGACCTTGAAAATAGCCATGAGCGACCATTTTCAATAATACTAGAGGCTAACACCTACGGATTTTTGACCAAGAAATGGTCTCCACCAGAAATCCAAGAATGTGATCTATGACAAGGAAACATATGTGGGGTGAGGTGTATGAGCCTCTGGTCGATGATCAATGGCCACACAACCCCCATTTTTGTCGAAAATAGCCGATGAACGACCATTTTCAATAATAACGATGGCTAACACCTACAGATTTTTGACCAAGAAATGGTCTCCACAAGAAATCCAGAATGTGATCTATGGCAAGGAAACATATGTGGGGTGAGGTGTAGGAGCCTCTAGTCGATGATCATGGCCACACAACCCCCATTTTTGTCGAAATAGCCATGAATGACCATTTTTCAAAAATACCAAAGGCTAACACGTACGGATTTTTTACCAAGAAATGGTCTCCACCAGAAATCCAAGAATGTGATCTATGGCCAAGGAAACTTATGTGGGGTGAGGTGTACGAGCCTCTGGTCGATGATCAATGGCCACACAACCCCCATTTTGCCGAAAATAGCCATGAATGACCATTTTCAATAATACCGAAGGCTAACACGTACGAGTTTTTAACCAGAAATGGTCTCCACCAGAGAATCCAAGAATGTGATCTATGGCAAGGAAACATATGTGGGGTGAGGTTTATGAGCCTCTAGTCGATGATAAATGGCCACACAACCCCCATTTTTATTAAAATAGCCATGAGCGACCATTTTCAATAATACTAGAGGCTAAGACCTACGGATTTTTGACCAAGAAATGGTCTCCACCAAAAATCCAAGAATGTGATCTATGGCAAGGAACATATGTGGGGTGAGGTGTATGAGCCTCTGGTCGATGATCAATGGCCACACAACCCCCATTTTGCCGAAAATAGCCATGAATGACCATTTTCAATAATACCGAAGGCTAACACGTACGAGTTTTTAACCAAGAAATGGTTTCCACCAGAAATCCAAGAATGTAATCTATGGCAAGGAAACATATGTGGGGTGAGGTGTACGAGCCTCTGGTCGATGATCAATGGCCACACAACCCCCATTTTTTATGAAAATAGCCATGAGCGACATTTCAATAATACTAGAGGCTAACACCTACGGATTTAGACCAAGAAATGGTCTCCACCAGAAATCCAAGAATGTAATCTATGGCAAGGAAACATATGTGGGGTGAGGTGTATGAGCCTCTGGTCGATGATCAATGGCCACACAACCCCCATTTTTGTCGAAAATAGCCATGAACGACCATTTTCAATAATATCGAAGGCTAACACCTACGGATTTTTGACCAAGAATGGTCCTCCACCAGAAATCCAAGAATGTGATCTATGGCAAGGAAACATATGTGGGGTGAGGTGTATGAGCCTCTGGTCGCTGATCAATGGCCACACAACCCCCATTTTTGTCGAAAATAGCCATGAATGACCCATTTTCAATAATACGAAGGCTAACACCTACGGATTTTTGACCCAGAAATGGTCTCCACCAGAAATCCAAGATTGTGATCTATGGCAAGGAAACATATGTGGGGTGAGGTGTACGAGCCTCTGGTCGATGATCAATGGCCACAACAACCCCCATTTTGCCGAAAATAGCCATGAACGACCATTTTCAATAATACCGAAGGCTAACACCTACGGATTTTTGACCAAGAAATGGTTTCCACCAGAAATCCAAGAATGTGATCTGTGGCAAGGAAACATATGTGGGGTGAGGTGTATGAGCCTCTGTCGATGATCAATGGCCACACAACCCAAATTTTTGTCGAAAATAGCCATGAACGACCTATTTTCAATAATATCGAAGGCTAACACCTACGGATTTTTGACCAAGAAATGGTCTCCACCAGAAATTCCAAGAATGTGATCTACGACAAGGAAACATATGTGGGGTGAAGGTGTATGAGCCTCTGGTCGACGATCAATGGCCACAACAACCCCCATTTTGCCGAAAATAGCCATGAATGACCATTTTCAATAATACCGAAGGCTAACACGTACGAGTTTTTAACCAAGAAATGGTTTCCACCAGAAATCCAAGAATGTAATCTATGGCAAGGAAACATATGTGGGGTGAGGTTTATGAGCCTCTAGTCGATGATAAATGGCCACACACCCCCATTTTTTATGAAAATAGCCATGAGCGACCTTGAAAATAGCCATGAGCGACCATTTTCAATAATACTAGAGGCTAACACCTACGGATTTTAGACCAAGAAATGGTCTCCACCAGAAATCCAAGAATGTGATCTATGGCAAGGAAACATATGTGGGGTGAGGTGTATGAGCGTCTGGTCGATGATCAATGGCCACACAACCCCCATTTTTGTCGAAAATAGCCATGAACGACCATTTTCAATAATACCGAAGGCTAACACCTACGGATTTTTGACCAAGAAATGGTCTCCACCAGAAATCCAAGAATGTGATCTATGGCAAGGAAACATATGTGGGGTGAGGTGTATGAGCCTCTGGTCGATGATCAATGGCCACACAACCCCATTTTTGTCGAAAATAGCCATGAACGACCATTTTCAATAATATCGAAGGCTACACCTACGGATTTTTGACCAAGAAATGGTCTCCACCAGAAATCCAAGAATGTGATCTATGGCAAGGAAACATATGTGGGGTGAGGTGTATGAGCCTCTGGTCGACGATCAATGGCCACAGAACCCTAATTTTTGTCGAAAATAGCCATGAACGACCATTTTCAATAATACCGAAGGCTAACACGTACGAGTTTTTAACCAAGAAATGGTCTCCACCAGAAATCCAAGAATGTGATCTATGGCAAGGAAACATATGTGGGGTGAGGTTTATGAGCCTCTAGTCGATGATAAATGGCCACACAACCCCCATTGTTTATGAAAATAGCCATGAGCGACCATTTTCAATAATACTAGAGGCTAAGACCTACGGATTTTTGACCAAGAATGGTCTCCACCAGAAATCCAAGAATGTGATCTATGGCAAGGAAACATATGTGGGGTGAGGTGTATGAGCCTCTGGTCAATAATCAATGGCCACACAACCCCCATTTTGCTGAAAATAGCCATGAATGACCATTTTCAATAATACCGAAGGCTAACACGTACGAGTTTTTAACCAAGAAATGGTTTCCACCAGAAATCCAAGAATGTAATCTATGGCAAGGAAACATATGTGGGGTGAGGTGTACGAGCCTCTGGTCGATGATCAATCGCCACACAACCCCCATTTTTATGAAAATAGCCATGAGCGACCATTTTCAATAATACTAGAGGCTAACACCTACGGATTTTAGACCAAGAAATGGTCTCCACCAGAAATCCAGAATGTAATCTATGGCAAGGAAACATATGTGGGGTGAGGTGTATGAGCCTCTGGTCGATGATCAATGGCCACACAACCCCCATTTTTGTCGAAAATAGCCATGAACGACCATTTTCAATAATATCGAAGGCTAACACCTACGGATTTTTGACCAAGAAAATGGTCTCCACCAGAAATCCAAGAATGTGATCTATGGCAAGGAAACATATGTGGGGTGAGGTGTATGAGCCTCTGGTCGATGATCAATGGCCACACAACCCCCATTTTTGTCGAAAATAGCCATGAATGACCATTTTCAATAATACCGAAGGCTAACACCTACGGATTTTTGACGAAGAAATGGTCTCCACCAGAAATCCAAGAATGTGATCTATGGCAAGGAAACATATGTGGGGTGACGTGTATGAGCCTCTGGTCGATGATCAATGGCCACACAACCCCCATTTTGGCCGAAAATAGCCATGAACGACCATTTTCAATAATACCGAAGGCTAACACCTACGGATTTTTGACCAAGAAATGGTTTCCACCAGAAATCCAAGAATGTGATCTATGGCAAGGAAACATATGTGGGGTGAGGTGTATGAGCCTCTGGTCGATGATCAATGGCCACACAACCCAAATTTTTGTCGAAAATAGCCATGAATGACCATTTTCAATAATATCTAAGGCTAACACCTACGGATTTTTGACCAAGAAATGGTCCTCCACCAGAAATCCAAGAATGTGATCTACGACAAGGAAACATATGTGGGGTGAGGTGTATGAGCCTCTGGTCGACGATCATTGGCCACACAACCCCCATTTTGCCGAAAATAGCCATGAATGACCATTTTCAATAATACCGAAGGCTAACACGTACGAGTTTTTAACCAAGAAATGGTTTCCACCAGAAATCCAAGAATGTAATCTATGGCAAGGAAACATATGTGGGGTGAGGTTTATGAGCCTCTAGTCGATGATAAATGGCCACACAACCCCCATTTTTTATGAAAATAGCCATGAGCGACCTTGAAAATAGCCATGAGCGACCATTTTCAATAATACTAGAGGCTAACACCTACGGATTTTAGACCAAGAAATGGTCTCCACCAGAAATCCAAGAATGTGATCTATGGCAAGGAAACATATGTGGGGTGAGGTGTATGAGCGTCTGGTCGATGATCAATGGCCACACAACCCCCATTTTTGTCGAAAATAGCCATGAACGACCATTTTCAATAATACCGAAGGCTAACACCTACGGATTTTTGACCAAGAAATGGTCTCCACCAGAAATCCAAGAATGTGATCTATGGCAAGGAAACATATGTGGGGTGAGGTGTATGAGCCTCTGGTCGATGATCAATGGCCACACAACCCCCATTTTTGTCGAAAATAGCCATGAACGACCATTTTCAATAATATCGAAGGCTAACACCTACGGATTTTTGACCAAGAAATGGTCTCCACCAGAAATCCAAGAATGTGATCTATGGCAAGGAAACATATGTGGGGTGAGGTGTATGAGCCTCTGGTCGACGATCAATGGCCACAGAACCCTAATTTTTGTCGAAAATAGCCATGAACGACCATTTTCAATAATACCGAAGGCCTAACACGTACGAGTTTTTAACCAAGAAATGGTCTCCACCAGAAATCCAAGAATGTGATCTATGGCAAGGAAACATATGTGGGGTGAGGTTTATGAGCCTCTAGTCGATGATAAATGGCCACACAACCCCCATTGTTTATGAAAATAGCCATGAGCGACCATTTTCAATAATACTAGAGGCTAAGACCTACGGATTTTTGACCAAGAAATGGTCTCCACCAGAAATCCAAGAATGTGATCTATGGCAAGGAAACATATGTGGGGTGAGGTGTATGAGCCTCTGGTCGATGATCAATGGCCACACAACCCCCATTTTGCCGAAAATAGCCATGAATGACCATTTTCAATAATACCGAAGGCTAACACGTACGAGTTTTTAACCAAGAAATGGTTTCCACCAGAAATCCAAGAATGTAATCTATGGCAAGGAAACATATGTGGGGTGAGGTGTACGAGCCTCTGGTCGATGATCAATGGCCACACAACCCCCATTTTTTATGAAAATAGCCATGAGCGACCATTTTCAATAATACTAGAGGCTAACACCTACGGATTTTAGACCAAGAAATGGTCTCCACCAGAAATCCAAGAATGTAATCTATGGCAAGGAAACATATGTGGGGTGAGGTGTATGAGCCTCTGGTCGATGATCAATGGCCACACAACCCCCATTTTTGTCGAAAATAGCCATGAACGACCATTTTCAATAATATCGAAGGCTAACACCTACGGATTTTTGACCAAGAAATGGTCTCCACCAGAAATCCAAGAATGTGATCTATGGCAAGGAAACATATGTGGGGTGAGGTGTATGAGCCTCTGGTCGATGATCAATGGCCACACAACCCCCATTTTTGTCGAAAATAGCCATGAATGACCATTTTCAATAATACCGAAGGCTAACACCTACGGATTTTTGACCAAGAAATGGTCTCCACCAGAAATCCAAGAATGTGATCTATGGCAAGGAAACATATGTGGGGTGAGGTGTACGAGCCTCTGGTCGATGATCAATGGCCACACAACCCCCATTTTGCCGAAAATAGCCATGAACGACCATTTTCAATAATACCGAAGGCTAACACCTACGGATTTTTGACCAAGAAATTGGTTTCCACCAGAAATCCAAGAATGTGATCTATGGCAGGA
>NW_023367270.1:0-40576 GCF_902167145.1 Zea mays
ACTCGATCGCCACTGGCGTTTTCAGAACGAAGAAGAAGACGATGAAGTTGAAGCTGGCGCATAATCTGCCTGCGTCGAACGAGGACTCCGAACAATGACGCGCAGCACTCAGGTCCATGTTCATCATCAGGAACAGGTCGAGCACTGGCAGCACCATTTGGGTGCTACGTCTGTTGCGTGGTGTACGTGCAGTCTGGAGCTGCACCCTCACCGTCCTTGCGCTTGCTCCATGATTAGAGCCTTAGAGGTCAAGTTTGAACGACGGTCGTGACAACGACATATCACAGCATATCTATATATATATATATAGCCATAAAATTAGCGGACGCTACTTGCGCCCAGGCAGCAAGCTGGATCCACGTATCGTCCGACGTCCATTCTAAATGGCACCGAAAAACTAGCCAATATATGAAGATCGGCATGCAAATATGCAACGTGCTCTATCCGACCTAAAATAGCCGACGTGATAGTAGGATTCGAACTGTATATTGTATGTTGTATCCCCCTCTAGAATAGCTGTTGTGCTCACTTTCTGACATGGAGCAACCGAACGTACATAAAATTCATCTTGTTTGGCTGCCTAGCTCTATTTCTTTGCATCTCCCCTAGCTTGCTGTTTCATGTACGTTCCTACTTGTTATAGAATTAATTTCCGTGTCTAAATCTAAAACACACCGACTATTATAGGATCGGACGGAGTGATGGTCTGTCGATCTCATCGCAAGGGCTTCAAAAGTCCAAGCTCCAACTGCACCCACCGTTCAGGTTCAGTAAGCCGCGCGACAGTTGGCCTAGGCCGGGCCATATCATTCGAACGCTGACGACGCACGGCGACGATGTGGGCAGTGCAGGCCAGGAAGTGAGCTGCTGTCGTTCACTGACGACGCGAAGAAGAAAGAGCTCGAGTTCCCTAGGCAGAGGCGCCTCAACGATGCGATCTCTCTACATGGATGTCCATGTCTATGCATCGATCCATGCGTTTCAGAAACAAGACACGCGCGCGAGGGGATCTGTAGCAACAAACAAGACAAAAGGGGGGAGCTGTAGGGTTTGAGTTTGATGATGGCGCGGTGAGTTTGATGTCCTTTTCGATCAGCTTTCGCGGCGAAAGTTACACGCGCGCGAGCGACGCACAGGACGACGACACTGACCCTGCAGCTCCGATCCGAAGACCAACATTTTGGCTCCATCTCCATCCTCCAACGCCCGCTGTAAGTATTGCCAGTGGCAGCAGCCGCGCACGGCGTGGGGAAGAAGCTGCAGTAAACAACGCGTTTTTGGCTTCCACCGCCGATCGCGCGCCATTTGCTAGTAGCAGGTTTCGTGCACAGACTGACCAGATGACTGGACGCAAATAAAGCAAGCAAGAATGTACAATAGGGGTGGCGCTTCACGAGCTGCATAAACAACTGCCCTGCAGCCCCAGGTGCATACGCACGCCATCAATACAGAAGAGATGATTAACGTAGGTTAGAATTAGGATCGATCGAGGAGGAAGTCGGCGAACGATCATGGCGCGCGGCCCCACACGTGCGCGAGCCTCCGGTTACGTACGTACTACCAGGCGCCAGAAAGGAGCCAAGTTGTAATTCTTGTTATATATAAGTTGCATTATTCTACGATGAATATATACATATCTACAACTCTATCATGTGTATTGAATTATTCTACGATGAATATATATACACACACACAACTCTATATGTATGATTCTAACTATATACTACATGATGAATCTAGCGATATTCATTTAACACAGTATTATAAGTACTGAAGAGGCGGGAGCTGCAGGCAACCCACCAAATAATCTTGATCCGAGGAGGACGGGGGTTATACTTATACATAGTAGTAGTATATATTAATTAACGGACAGTTATATTGGACCACCGACCGGGCGGCGGCGTTCCACTTCCACTTCCACGGACGCGGCCAAATTTGACTAGCCACGCCCACGCCCAACCCCAACCCCAACCGGGTTGGCGCCTTGCGAGAAGAGCGCGCTTATGCAAGCCATGTGAGCCATGACGCCGCCACATCTCCACGCATTGGCTTAGCGGGCTAGCGGCTAGCTCCTCCCCTGCTCGGATCCGCCTCTAATAATTCCCCATTTCTTTGACCGGCGGTGATAGATGATGCCATCTATCTGAACTGAACATGCATGCATGCTCCCAGCTGGATCACGGCTGATGATCTACCTATTATACATTAATCCCCCCCTGGCCCTGATTCCATTGGTTTATTCTTTCCTTTTCCCTGTCCTTGTTCTAGCTACTAAAGCTACTCCATCCGGTTTCCTATTAGTTATCGTTTTGGATAAGTTCAAGTCAAACTTATAAAATTTTGACTACAAATAACTATTTTGTTATTTAGTTTTGGAACCTAATATTTATATGCACCAATTTATCATAAAAAGTACTTTTATAATAATATAAATGTATTAAGAGTTTATTTGTATTTTAACAAAAAAACATTGGTCAAAGTTATATTTTGGAGACCGTGTCGTTGTCCTAAACGACAACTAATAGGAAATCGGATGGCCGGGCCGCCGTGCGAGCGAGACGCGAAGAATTGTTGCAGGACCTAGCTGGCCGGAGTATCACCGCCACAACGACATCGACATCTAGCTAACTAGCGCAATATAATGCATCGTCAACACGTTGTTGAACAGCGGCTCGCCGCATGCATCAGCTACATATATATACAGCACACGGTAATGCATACGCACGCCATCAATAGAGAAGAGATGATTAACGTAGGTTAGAATTAGGATCGATCGAGGAGGAAGTCGGCGATCGATCATGGCGCGCGGCCCCACACGTGCGCGAGCCTCCGGTTACGTACGTACTAGGCGCCAGAAAGGAGGCAAGTTGTAATTCTTGTTATATATAAGTTGTGCATTATTCTACGATGAATATATACATATCTACAACCTATGTGTATTGAATTATTCTACGATGAATATATATATACACACACAACTCTATATGTATGATTCTAACTAGATATACTACTACATGATGAATCTAGCGATATTCATTTAACACGCTATTATAAGTACTGATAGTGTTTTTTTTATAATAAAAACCAGCTAGTAACTGAAGAGGAGGGAGCTGCAGGCAACCCAAATCTTGATCCGGAGGAGGACGGGGGTTATACTTATACATAGTAGTAGTATATTAATTAACGGACAGTTATATTGGACCACCGACCGGGCGGCGGCGTTCCACTTCCACTTCCACGGACGCGGCCAAATTTGACTAGCCACGCCCACGCCCAACCCCAACCCCAACCGGGTTGGCGCCTTGCGAGAAGAGCGCGCTTATGCAAGCCATGTGAGCCATGACGCCGCCACATCTCCACGCATTGGCTTAGCGGGCTAGCGGCTAGCTCCTCCCCTGCTCGGATCCGCCTCTAATAATTCCCCATTTCTTTGACCGGCGGTGATAGATGATGCCATCTATCTGAACTGAACATGCATGCATGCTCCCAGCTGGATCACGGCTGATGATCTACCTATTATACATTAATCCCCCCCTGGCCCTGATTCCATTGGTTTATTCTTTCCTTTTCCCTGTCCTTGTTCTAGCTACTAAAGCTACTCCATCCGGTTTCCTATTAGTTATCGTTTTGGATAAGGTTCAAGTCAAACTTATAAAATTTTGACTACAAATAACTATTTTGTTATTTAGTTTTGGAACCTAATATTTATATGCACCAATTTATCATAAAAAGTACTTTTATAATAATATAAATGTATTAAGAGTTTATTTGTATTTTAACAAAAAAACATTGGTCAAAGTTATATTTTGGAGACCGTGTCGTTGTCCTAAACGACAACTAATAGGAAATCGGATGGCCGGGCCGCCGTGCGAGCGAGACGCGAAGAATTGTTGCAGGACCTAGCTGGCCGGGAGTATCACCGCCACAACGACATCGACATCTAGCTAACTAGCGCAATATAATGCATCGTCAACACGTTGTTGAACAGCGGCTCGCCGCATGCATCAGCTACATATATATACAGCACACGGTAATGCATACGCACGCCATCAATAGAGAAGAGATGATTAACGTAGGTTAGAATTAGGATCGATCGAGGAGGAAGTCGGCGATCGATCATGGCGCGCGGCCCCCACGTGCGCGAGCCTCCGGTTACGTACGTACTAGGCGCCAGAAAGGAGGCAAGTTGTAATTCTTGTTATATATAAGTTGTGCATTATTCTACGATGAATATATACATATCTACAACCTATGTGTATTGAATTATTCTACGATGAATATATATACACACACAACTCTATATGTATGATTCTAACTAGATATACTACTACATGATGAATCTAGCGATATTCATTTAACACGCTATTATAAGTACTGATAGTGTTTTTTTTATAATAAAAACCAGCTAGTAAACTGAAGAGGAGGGAGCTGCAGGCAACCCAAATCTTGATCTGGAGGAGGACGGGGGTTATACTTATAAATAGTAGTAGTATATTAATTAACGGACAGTTATATTGGACCACCGACCGGGCGGCGGCGTTCCACTTCCACGGACGCGGCCAAATTTGACTAGCCACGCCCACGCCCAACCCCAACCCCAATCGGGTTGGCGCCTTGCGAGAGAGCGCGCTTATGCAAGCCATGTGAGCCGTGACGCCGCCACATCTCCACGCATTAGCGGCTAGCTCCTCCTGCTCGGATCCGCCTCTAATAATTCCCCATTTCTTTGACCGGCGGTGATGATGATGCCATCTATCTGAACTGAACATGCTTGCATGCTCCCAGCTGGATCAAGGCTGATGATCTACCTATTACATTAATCCCCCCCTGATTCCATTGGTTTCTTCTTTCCTTTTCCTGTCCTTGTTCTAGCTATTAAAGCTATACTAAGCTAGCCGGCCAACGAACCAACGGCTGGGCCGCCGTGCGAGCGAGACGCGAAGAATTGTTGCAGGACCTAGCTGGCCGGAGTATCACCGCCACAACGACATCGACAGCTAGCTAGCTAGCGCAATGCATCAACACGTTGTTGAACAGCGGCTCGCCGCATCAGCTACATATATATACAGCACACGGTAATGGCAGTAGTAAATAATAATACGCCAGCTAGCTATAGCTAACACAGTGTGGCTCTGAATTGCTAGATAGATGTGTGCTGTTGGGCCTCGACGAGTCGCTGTCGTCGCATCGATATTCTTCTTCCGACCAACAGTGCACCCGGCCGTGCGTGAATGATTGTATCGCTGTTGCAGGCCGCGTTCCGTCCGTCTCCACTCCAGCTTGCGGATTTCCGGGGCCGGCGAGCTGAAGCAACGACCGGTGATCGTCTGTCTGGAGGACAAACCAAACCACGCGCTGCGCTGCTGGAAGTCTCTTGCGGCAAGGAAAGGAAAAGAATTCTCTTGTAGGTTGCCCGGTCAAGGGTCTGGGACTGTGCGTGTGCTCTCTTTCTTTATTTCTCTCTCTCTCTATTCAAAGAAATGGGAGAGGAGTCTTGACGTGAAGCCTTTCTGACTCAACTGCTGATTGGACCGGGGAGGCGCCTCATACGTACTGTGATTAGCAATGGGCGACAAGGTTTATTTGTGCGCGCGTGCGTGTGTATATATATGTTGTACATAAGGTCAAGCCTGCTTGTAAGGATGTTCAAAATGTACTCCATCCGTTTATAGCAAGAATACAACTTAAAATAGTGCTATGTGTGTTAGTACATCAAATATGATCTAATAAATACTAATTACTTATCATATGAAACAGGTTTCTTCGTGCGCCTCCCTTCCAGCGATTTCCCCCCGCGCGAGAAAACCATCACCCAACGATTCCCTCGCCCCACGCGCGACAAAATCCATCCAAAAATGAGTGTGGTGCTATCTAGGGTTTAAATTGTGGTGGCCCTCACCCCCCCACTCACAGTTTCTAATCACCGGGCTCGTATCAATTTGTGTTCTATAAAAGATAGATATTGTAAATATTGTGAATAATATAGGAAATGTAGTGACACACGGCAACTAAACTAGTAAAGTTTTATGTTTATACATATATATTTAGTCAAACTTTTAAACACTGTGACTAAAAATACATTTAGAATTATATTCTTTTCTAGATGAACATAGTAATAGTACTGTACTATTTTTGCGGCAAAATTGTAGTACAGGTAAAGCAAACAGTTTGAGCGAGTGAACTTTCATTATTAGATGCCAAATGCCAAGATATATTCATATAATGGTCCTAACTTTCTATCATTTCCAGAGGTAACATGTGAAATATATATTTATTTAGTTTTAAGTTTTGAAAATACGATAAATTAGAGCAGTCTTAGATATAAAGATCTTTAGATTCATTTAGGATTTCCTAGAATGTGACATTGTAAGAGGCAGAAATTCACGAGATAAAAGATCATATGTTAACATACCTATCGCAGTCAAGAGAATTCGGCTACATATTGACATGCTTTTCTAAAGCTAGCACCGGTCTTCGTTTAATCAATTTTATCTATTACATATTCTTGGAACTTCACAGATACCTCATTTCGAGCTGTCCCTTAAATTGGTTCTCTAATATCCTATAGGATTTATTTATTGTAGCCTCCCACTCTATTCCAATATGGATCCCACGCCAGTGGGAGTGTGGACATGTATTCTTCGACGACCTTTCTTTCGTACATCATCGTCGAAAGGATGTTTCTATCCATCCTTGTCCCTAAGTCTACACACATTTTTTAATGAATTTCACGTTTTTTAGGTTGATAGTTCTTTTTCTGAGTTTTAAAATTTATAGGTCCATGCATTTCTATTGCACTCTATGGACCCTATTGATGGTAATGACAAGAATGTATCAGCCAATTGGGTCCAAATAGCCATCACCTACAACTCCACCATAGAAGCTTCTTGCTATCACACCCAAGTAGTTGAAGGATCAGTGGTCGAGAGCAACCGGAAGATCATCCTCTTCAACAAAAAATCTACAACCACTTGTATACAACTTGACTGAGTGGAGCAGATGATGCTATGCTGCATGAGCAGCCAAGAAGAGCTTCCGAAACAAGCCTGATAAAACCAACTTTAAGTTGGAGCACATGTGGCACACTCTTCGTCAACTATCATCAACCTAAGTGGTACATGGGGTACGATGACAAGACTCCAGTTATAGAAGCAAAAAAGATCATGTCTCAACCTACAACAGTTATCGCTCTGCATCATAGGAAAGTGTGGGTGCGTCACGCCTATTGGCCACAATAAGGCATGCAAGAGCTCAACGGAAGCAACACATAGTAGCGAGTCCCTAATTGTGGAGAAAAGGATCCTAAAAATATGTGCAAGGCTAGCTAGAGGATTACTCAAACTAAATTGTTTGAGAAATTTAATAAATTGCTGGATCACTCCACCGCCAATATTGACAAAAACACGAAAATGATGCATAACTTGGCCTTGAAAGGTTGACAAAACAACGGTAATTTTCATTTTCTAAAGTTTTTACATTGTTTTTTATGAATCATGTAAATTTTATTTGCTTAATTATGCACTCGGATGGATTTAGATTTCAATAAAATGTTATTTTTTATTTTAACTAAAAGTTTATAAAATAAAAGTTTATGTGACATTGAGGTGACTATAGTCTAACGATAAATACTGTGCAAAATACTATACACTAGAGCGTTACGATAAATAAAAGGCTAACAATGATCGAAAATGGACCGGTAATGCAATCTATAATGCGACGGCCGATGTAGACCTAAAGGGTTGGAACCCCCTAATGTCAGTATTGATAGTCGCCTAGAGGGGGGGTGAATAGGGTGAAACTGAAATTTACAAATATAAACACAACTACAAGCCGGGTTAGCGTTAGAAATAAGAACGAGTCCGCGAGAGAGGGTGCAAAACAAATCGCAAGCAAATAAAGAGTGTGACACGCGGATTTGTTTTAGCGAGGTTCGGTTCTCGCAAACCTACTCCCCGTTGAGGAGGCCACAAAGGCCGGGTCTCTTTCAACCCTTCCCTCTCTCAAACGGTCCCTCGGACCGAGTGAGCTTCTCTTCTCAAATCACTTGGGAATCA
Source organism: Zea mays (assembly GCF_902167145.1). Classification (NCBI taxonomy): domain Eukaryota; kingdom Viridiplantae; phylum Streptophyta; class Magnoliopsida; order Poales; family Poaceae; genus Zea; species Zea mays. The sequence continues at coordinate 8,055 of NW_023367270.1, forward strand.
AACTTCCCGCAAGGACCACCACACAATTGGTGTCTCTTGCCTCAATTACAAGTGAGTGTTTGATCACAAGAAAGAATGGCAAAGAAAAGAAGCGATCCAAGCGCAAGAGCTCAAATGAACACTACAAATCACTCTCTCTAGTCACTAATGCTTTGTGTGGAGTTGGAAGAGGATTTGATCTCTTTTGGTGTGCTTTGTAATGAATGCTAGCTCTTGTATAGTGGTTGGAAGCTGGAAAACTTGGATGCCATGAATGGTGGGGTGGTTGGGGTATTTATAGCCCCAACCACCAAACATGACCGTTGGTGGAGGCTGTCTGTCGTATGGTGCACCGGACAGTCCGGTGCACACCGGACATGTCCGGTGCGCCAGCCACGTCATCAAAGCCGTTGCAATTCGACCGTTGGAGTTCTGACTTCTGGGCCCGCATTGATGTCCGGTGGCGCACCGGACATGTACTGTAGAGTGTCCGGTGCGCCAGCATGGGCGTGCCTGACGCCTGCGCGCTCTGGCGCGCATTTATTGCTGTTGCAGGCGACCGTTGGCGCGAAGTAGCCGTTGCCCCGCAGTTGCACCGGACAGTCCGGTGTACACCGGACATGTCCGGTGAATTATAGCGGAGCAGCCGCTACGGATTCCCGAGGCTGCCAAGTTCCAGAGCCGCGTCCTCTTGGAGCACCGGACACTGTCCGGTGTACACCGGACAGTCCGGTGATTCTTCTGAAAATTCCCGAGGCTGAGGAGTTCTGCGCGAGGTCCCCTGGTGCACCGGACACTGTCCGGTGCGCCACCGGACAGTCCGGTGTGCCAGACCAGGGAGCCTTTCGGGATGCCTTTAGCTCTCTATTTTGAACCCAACTTTGGTCTTTTTAATTGGCTTGTTGTGAACCTTTGACACCTGTATAACTTATACACTAGAGCAAACTAGTTAGTCCAATTGTTTGTGTTGGACAATTCAACCACCAAAATTAATTAGGGACTAGGTGTAAGCCTAATTCCCTTTCAAGTATAGCAAACATAACTCATACAATGTTTAGAGCAACTCTAAATGACTAGCCAAATCTTTTTGTAAAGATAAATTTGGTTATTGTTAGAAGAAAAACTACACTAAGGATTGATTTGGTGACAAGAGGATCACGAGGGGACCGGAGGGGATTGAAGGGGAAATGAACTAATTTCCTCCTCAATCCCCTCCGATCCTCCCGCGATCCCTAGTCACCAAATCAGCCCTAAGAGTATCTCCAAAAGACTAGTAAATAACTTATCAAGCTAAATTTTAGCTACTTAATAGCATAATAGCTCTCCAACAGACTAGTTATTTAACTTGCTAAGCTATCTTGGTCTCTAAATTAACTCTTTCACTAGCCAAATTTGACTAGTAACTCTCTCTAGCCAAGATAACTTGCATGTTGGAGAGTCTATTGGAATGATATGTTATATATAAAGTTTAATGTTTATGGAGAGACAAATAAAGAGTTAAATAGAGAGTCAAAAATAAAGAGTCTCTTGAAGATGCTCTAACATAAACTCTGTAAAATGACTCTTCAAATTTAGTAGCTTTTTATTCCTCCACGTTCGCTCTTTATTTTTTTTGTCGTCATTCATCCGTCTTTTGGTTTACGCTTAACGCGGTTAGATTGGCCTACTCTTTTTTTAAAAAATATATATTTTAGAGAGTAGTTAAATCAATAATTTTGGTTAATTTATTTAACTATTTTTTGGAGTTGCTTTTAGGCCACGTCGTTTCAGCTTATTTGAAACTAGAGATGTCAATGGAGACCCGATACCCGCCAACCCGTGGGGAATTCCCCTATTAGGGTACGAGTATGGGATGGAAAGTGTCCCCATGGGTATGGTTATGGGACAAAATCTCCACCCATTGGATAAATGAGTATGGGTTTGGGAAGCAATAATTCGAACCCGATTACCCATGGGTATTTCATACGTGTACACCTGTCGTGTTTGTATGAATGAGTTAAGGCCGAGCCGGCCACCAAGCCTAGCACGACAGCGCACCAGGCCCCAGGTCCTAGCCCAACAAGGCAACATGACAAGGCAACTAGCAGACTAGCAAAAAACAAAACCTAAAATAACCAGCCATATGTTACGCCCTGCCCAGACGACGGTGACGACTATAGATTCTCAGGCGCCAACGAACTCAGATGGTGACCAAGGAAGGTGAGCAAACTCCATTTCTCCATTTCTTCTATCGGTCCTGAAGTACTTATTTCTTTTCTGATGGATGGATGAATGGATCATGGTTCATGGATGAGTGCTTGCTGATGTAGTGATGTCTGAAATCTAGATTGGTTGTGCTACATGTTAGTACCTAGTTATCCCTTAATTGGAGATGGAGACCCATTGGGGACGCGAAACCCGAATCGGGACAGGTATGGGATGAGTTTTGTACCCATGATGAGTATGAGGATGGATCAAACATGATGGGGATGGGTACGAGATGCTATAACCCGGTGGGGAATTCCCCATTGACATCTCTATTTGAAACTCGCTCATTTGACGTAAAAAGAACAAACTTATATGAAAACCTATCTTTGGGCCGGTGTTTTACAACCCTGTTATGGCAGTCCTAATTATGGCAACACGAAACGAAGGAATACTGCTGGCGCGCGAGAGGGCTGCCGCCGAAAGGAGACGGGAGCGGCGCCGGTGACTCGTGTAGTGCAGGTGCGCCATGAGTCGCGAAGGACACCACCGGGACACGCCGGCACCGATTGTGGCTCGTGCAGGGAAGGGACGACGCGTAGAGACGGTACACTGAAAAGGGAAATGTATTTAATCATTTCCTATAATCGATTTTTGTGTTTGACGTTCATCATATACCACGTGAACTAACTAGTTTGTCTAGTTGATCGTTTTTCAGGTGCATAAGTTCATCTACAACTATTCTAAGTTGACTGCCCAGAATACCATAGATTATTGCAAACAGGAGAAGCTTTTTGGAAAACACCTATGCATGGACCGTTCGGGCTCTTGCAACGGACCGTTCGCGACACTAGGGTAAGCCTCGGACAGGAACTCTGCAAAACATACGTTAACACTACGGACCATCCGAAGTATAAGCGCGGACCGTCCGGTCGTTGTAAAACCAGAAAAACCCGAAGGTGATGGGTTCGGTAAAACTCATTTTTAGTGTCCTCGCGGACCGTCCGGGGTGCACGTCCGGATCGTCCGCGACTGCTTTATCTGACATCTGACGACGCATGAAATGCACTATAACCATTGATATAGCCGTTACGGCTGGCCGTTGCGATTTTAGCCGTTGATGTGCAGGGCCGGATCGTCCGGACAAGGGGTACGGATCGTCCGTAGTCGGCAGAAAAGGAGCAACGACTAGAAAGTGGTTGGAGGCTATAAATACAACCCCAACCACCTCCATTCACTTCATCTAAGCACTCTACTCATTCACATTCAATACAAGAGCTAGCAATCAATTCTACGACACATTCTAAGCTTCCAAAATCTCCAAGTCTCACAACCAAGACAAGTGATCATTAGCGCTTAGTGACTTGAGAGAGTGTGATCCGTGTGTTATTTGTTGCTTTTGTTGTTTGGTTTTCGTAATCGTGCTTTCTTCATATCTTTCTCAACCTTCCAAGTGAATTGTAAAGCAAGCAAGAGACACCTAATTGTGTGTGATCCTTGCGGGGGTTTTAGTGACCCGTGTGATTAAGAAGAAACACTCGAACGGTCTAAGTGACCGATTGAGAGAGAAAAAGGATCGGAATAGACTCGGCCTTTGTGGCCTACTCATTGGGGACTAGGTTTTTTGGAACCGAACCTCGGTAAACAAATCACCTTGTTCATTTGTGTTGATCTCCACTTGATTTGTTTCCCCTTCTTTCCTCTCTCTAAAAGTTCTCTTGCACATATTGATTTGAGTTGGCTCCCAAAGTTATCTGCATTGATTGAGCAACTCTTGACAAGGAGAACTATCTTCCACACTCTTAATTATTTCTAACACTAACCTCGATTATAATACGTGTTTAAAGTTTGTAAATTTTAGGTTTCGTCTATTCACCTGTTTTAGGCGACTTTCACTCACCAACGGCTCGTGCAAGAAAGAGGCAGGGCGCAGAGAGATGGCCCACCGATGGCGGCTCATGCGGACTGAGTGAGCGAGGGTGCCGATTTATACAAATCGCGACCTTGGAGCTGTGATTTCACTGTGGGCTCACCTTCACTTCTTCGTGGACGCACGATCGAAACAACCAGACGCAACAACGCGTTCGGCAGCAGGACTATCAGCTTCTACTAGTCCCAGATGCGCCAATACGCGGAAACATACAGGTTCTCTGTAATTACAAAAGACGCAGTCCACGTGAAAGCCAAACGCTTCTAAAACACACCTTAACAATTTGCTAGAGCTGTTTTATGGTAAAACTGGAAAACCGAATCTGTAATTGTTGAAACGAAGCTCTTCCAAACAGAGTCAGGTACTGGTATCTGTTACGAGCCTTTTCATGTGTGTGTGCCGGCCGGGAGAGGACTAGAGGAGGGTCCATGGATGAGAATGAGAGAACACGAGAGCAGAGCACGAGCACCTCTAGGTGGCTGCTGACTCCACGGGACTTGTGGAACAGACAAGAAGACCCACCACTGAGCTCCCTGCCAAGTGCTAAAGCACCCACGGCCCGGCGGCTCACTCAGCCCCGCAGGAATATTTGGAACATGTCCTATCCCTGCTCCTCATGATCCGCATAGGCACAAGCACAAGCCACGCCACGCCAACAACCCTCTCTCTCGCTCTCGGGGGTCTTTTCCATCCGTCCGTCCGGCTGGGGTATAGTTTTCAGTCCCACTTCCCTTGGTTTCCCGGCCGCGCTCTCAGTTGCCCCCCCCGGCTCCGACTAGTAATAAAGCGCTACGCGCCACGCATCCATCAGCACAAGTTTCTAAACCATATATTGTCCTAAATTCTGAGGACTGACGGAATATAGTTTTGGTAATCATGCATTTTCTTTAATTTCCCTGCCGCGTACGGAGTACTTCTTCTCTTCTTTCAGTACCGCCGTGCATGTGTGCCTGCCTGTTCGGTGGTGTTCAGTGACTGCTGCTGTCCTTGTCTTAGGTACACTGTGCTTTGTTGGCATGGGCGCGTTCGGCTGCCCTGCACGGAGCACTGTTGCAGCTGCAAAATACTGTTGCAGCTGCAATCCCTAGAGAGAAAATACTGTAGAAGCCGCAGCCGCAGTCGGATTAAAGCCGCAGCGAACAAGGAAGATGATGGGCACTGCCTTGTCCATGGTTCAATGGACACTGACTGTGTCCCGTTTCTTCAGTAGAGAGAATTCAGCAGAACTGAGCAGGCCGCCGTTTCTTCAGAAAGGCTGCTGAAAGGAGGAGGAGGAGGGTAGGAGCATGATAGGAGGATGAGCCGAGGTGACAGGAAGATGATGGGCATGGATCTCGGAGCAAAAAAAGGTCACTGGCGATTGGTGAAGAGGCAGCCAACTTCGATGAGAATTGCATCACATGACATCCACGTTGCATGCAGGGGAGGCTGCCGGAATGGAATGGAATGGAAGGAAGGCTGGCTGGACCTGGAGGAATTGGGTGGTGCGTGGTGGGAGGCCCCGAACTGAAATGACAGGCTCTGGGCACGCGCAGCATTCCAAAGGCGGCAGCAATCGTTTGCGGCCTTGAATGGAAGAAAAGTTTTTTCATTTCATTCCAGGGCCTGCCTGTCTCCCTTCCGCTCCCTCCATGGGGCTCACACGGTCACACCATGGCCACAGTTCCTGCCGGCCAGTTTCGCCACTGTTCATCAGAGCGCTCGTGCTCGGGGTTTCGTTTTGTTTATCTTGGCCTATTCCAGGTCCTTCTCCCCTCTTCAGGTACCAGTTGTGCAATGCATGCATTCCATTCATTCAGTCGCTGCAGGTGCAGGTCACCCCAAATACACTAGAGCTACTACAAGTACAGAAATCCCATGTATTTCGCTTTAGTTTGTTACAGAAGGGTCATTGCCGTGCGCTAGAAAAGTCTCTCTGTTGAAGAGCAGTGAAGAGACGATGAAATACTAACTCCGATCCTAGTAGTTGTACTAACAGCACTACCTCGCAAGTTTTTCCAGTTTTTTTTAAAGACCACCTCACAAGCTGCTTTTTCCAATCTGAACAATTGAACATGTAGTAACAATAAATAAACAGGTCAGAGTTCTTCCCGCTCCAGTTTCCGATGCTCGACAGATTAACGCTAGTTCCCAGAGGATGAGCAAACCGGCAGGATTAAACAAACGATGGGGGAGAGAAAGAGCTGCATTAGTGGTCATCGTGGGGGCCAATAGAGTCGAGAATACTAAAGCACCTGGGGCCTGGGGGGTACGTACCCGAACTACCCTAGCCTTTCTTTCTTTCTTTCCATCTCACTATTTTTTGCCACCTCCTATACACACACATGGTGGGCTTGATGTGAGAGGATGCCCGGGGCAAACAACACGTAAAAACTACCAAGGAGATCCAGCCTAATAAAGCTCGGGAAAATTTAGAAGGGCATCCAACCCAACCAGGTAGTGTTTCTGAAACTAGTGACAGCCCTACCCTAGCGCTAGCGAATCCAGAGAAATCCACGTACTGCTTCTTTTCTTACGGAAACCGTAGGAACTTTTTGCATTGTTTTTTTCCTTCTTCTTCTTCTTGAGATAGGAGTAGGGATGTACTCCGTCCAGTTAGTTTTGTAAGAGGCTAATGTTAAAAGTAGAAATATCAAAAACTTCTTATAATTTGAAAGTTAAAAGCAGTTATTGCCCAAATTACTAGCTAAAGATTGTGACGTTTGGATTTGATATGACTAGAGGGAGCATTAATATAACATCTAATGTGGTATACAAATTTTAAAAAGTTTGAAAACAGGGCCAGAGAACAAGGAATGGCCAAATTAAATGACTAACTTAGCTTGTTAATTACCTGACGTGCTAGCTTGACAGTGTAAACGCATCATCAGTAGTTCTTATGCTATACATGTTTCTGCTAGCAGTTACACACTAAGCTGTAAAATGCCGGTCTAGCACCCAAGCTGCACATGGCAGTTCCAATGTCCTACTGACCAGAAATAGGCGATGAAGCTATTGCATTCTTATTTCTTTGCCCTAAAAAAAGAACTTAAAAAGGTTATTGTATCGTCCATGACAGGTAGTAAAAGTGACCTGTATTTTTTTCTCATAAAAAATGTGACCTTTTGCTCTTGCTTTGATGTAAATTAGAGGCGTAATAACTAGGAACGAACAACAAGAGGCAGGGTGCATGTAGTTGTTGCAGTTGCATCTCAATGGAAGCCCTCGATCATGAGAGCATGAACACATCACTGCTCTGACTTCTGATGCGCTGGTTGTGGTTATTGCCATTCCTTCCATCCATATGTTTGGACAGATAGAGGAAGAGGCCACAGCTGAAGGCTGAGGCCAGCACTCCTTCCCATCTGTCTTTGTTACTAATTACTTGGGCCTATGAATCTAGGATGCAGTAGACTGATGGATGTTTACAAATTACAATGCCATCAATGATGATGCCCAGGATATGCTAGTTACGGAATCAACATAATAACGCAATGATAAGTAAGCATAGGCCATGACCAGCCATCTAATAACAGATTAGATTATTAGGCCAGACCGCCAGACTAATCTGGTTGAGCAAACACTTCCAGTGGCTAGTGGGAGGCAAAAAGCCTGATTAGGATATACAACTACAGGCGCCAGTACGTACTAATCGTCCTTTTGAGCATTCTGTGAAGCAGAACAGAGGCGGCAGAGTTTCAGAAGTTCTGCTGCCCTGTTCCAGTCCTTCATAGGTGCAACCGTGCAACTGCTATACTACACGTAGGAACAGTACATCTTCAGCTATACTAAATTCAGTTTTTTCTTCTTCTTACAAACGCATATTTTAAGCTACAGCATTGGCAGGCCATTGCTCGATTTGTTTTTTTCTCGGTGGTTGGACTTACATGCCTACAGGAAAACTAAAACAATACGTATATGTGGTTTTCTGATAATCAAATCAAAGGGGGAGGGGGGATGTGACACCAGAACTAGTTCTTTCCCATCACCCATTATTGTTTGCTTTTGCCCAGTCTCGCGAAGAAAAAAAAATGAAATCAAAAGAAAATATCAAAGCGACGAGCAGCGACAACTCCACGTCTGGAGCCAGGTGATGTATGAGTGCAGGTACTACACGGTACATAGATTTTATTTTTTAAAAAAAAATCATAAGCATTTATTTTATTTATCCCCAAATTATGAACTGGACTTTGCTCGCTGGTCTCGCAGCAGCCGAGCCCAACTGCACACAAAAGAAATGGGCGCATGAGCAGGCACAGAAAAACTAAACAGAGAAAGCATGCATTAATTAGACCAAACCCAAAACCCCTAAGCAAAAGATTAGCAATGATTGGCGTCTCCATTGTGCACTTGCACAGGTACTAGTACTCCTGCTAGGCTTGTTGTTGTAGGGTGCCTGCCCCATGCAGTGCAAGGAGGGAGGGGTGTGTCACCATAAAAATTTAGCGGCAAGGGCGAGGGCGATTGGAAGCTCAAAATAATGAGCTGGTTGCCCACCGGGGAGACACGCCGGATTTGTTTAATCCCCTGGCCCTAATCCCCCAGCCCTGCCGTCTCCTCCTTATAAGCAATGGCGGAGGGGTCTTGCTCTTGCATTGCACCTCCGGCCACCGCGCCATAGCCCGCAGTAATTAAGCAGGCGAGAACGACGAAGAGGCGGTCACGCACCACACCGATCAATCCAGCTCGAGCGACCGATCACACGTGCAGCACAGCACAGCACAGCGGTGCTCGGCGAAGAGAGATGACGGGGTTCGGGTCACCGTGCGGGGCGTGCAAGTTCCTGCGCCGCAAGTGCGTGCGCGGCTGCGTCTTCGCGCCCTACTTCTGCCACGAGCAGGGCGCGGCGCACTTCGCCGCCATCCACAAGGTGTTCGGCGCCAGCAACGTGTCCAAGCTGCTCGCGCACCTGCCGCTCGCCGACCGCGCCGAGGCCGCCGTCACCATCTCCTACGAGGCGCAGGCGAGGCTGCGGGACCCCATCTATGGCTGCGTCGCCCACATCTTCGCGCTACAGCAGCAGGTGTGCATGCGCGACTGCCCCGCCGCGCCGTCTCTGGGCTTGTCTCTTAATTGTGATAGGGTTTAATTGCTGACCGGCCCGTGCCAATCGATCCAGGTTATGACCCTGCAGGCGCAGCTGGCGTCGCTCAAGGCGCAGGCGGCGCAGGGGCAGCAGGGCGTGCACGAAGACGCCAAGGGCTACGTGGGCAGCGCCGCCGCGGAGCAGCTAGGGTACGGCTACCCCTGGTGCAGCGGCAATGGAGGCGCCGCAGCAGCAGCAGCAGGCGCCGTGGGCGCGCCCGCCGCGCAGCCGGGCGCGTACGGCAATGGCGCGCACGAGTCCCTGACCGCGCTGCTGGGGTCGTCGGACTACATGCAGCAGTCGCTGTACCACGCGTTCGAGCAGGCCGGCGCGGACGACGACGACGGCCGGCAGGGGTACGCCTTCGAGGCAGCGGCGGAGTCCTCGTCGCTCGGGGCGGAGGAGAGCGGGTGGAGGTCGTCGTCGGGGTACCAAGACTGCGAGGACCTGCAGAGCGTGGCTTACGCTTACCTGAACCATCGCTCGTAAGAACTGAGAACTACTACTACTACAAGAGAGAGAGAGAGAGATATAGATATAGACATATCTGTCCTCAATTCCTGATCATGTTTTGGACTTTAGCCTGGGGAAATATATGCGCGATTTTCGATCGATCAGTCGATCGGTCTCCGCTACAAATAATCCAGAAGCATGCATGCATGTGACAGACCACTGATATATAATAGATCCACACATTATTGATCATCAGTGTAGAAATTAACGTACGTAGCCTAATTAATTGGACAAAGAAAATGGAGAGCCCTTGCTGTGATTATGCTGCTAGTTCTGTCAGTGGTGGGGTTGTGTTTTCTTCTCCAACTCTCTGCCTACCTGCTGCAGCAGTGTCTGCAGACGATAAGGTTAGATTCGTCATGCCGGCCGGAAAATGTACTCCAAGGAACATACAAGGCAGCATATTGAGAGACAGGTGATTGATTCATGGCCACACGTGGAAGATCCAATTAGCCTACTATTTTCGTTGACTCCTTTTACTGGAACTCTTTCTGATGGGACATGCACACACATCTTCAGCATATATATAGCTACTATCTAGTAGATGATATGATAGAGCCTTTTGTCTTGCGTAGACAATCCTACTATAGTGATTAATAACTCTCCTATATCTGGATTATTACCCTATAGCTACTTGATTACCACACATGTAGATATTCTAAGTCATGACCATTACATCCTTAAAAAAGGATAATTATGGTGACTCATCATAATTAGTGTGGTGTCTAATAATCTGTCTATTTTTTCCCAGGATTACATTTGGTAAAAACCTTTTTTCTGAAGTTTTGTTTATTTGTACACAAATTTTGGTTAGATGTTTCCATTGCGTAGACCACCATCTTTTAAACCATAGATGACTGTTTCACAAAAAAAAGTTGACTCCTTTTACTGGAACTCTTTCTGATGGGACATGCACACATCTTCAGCATATATGTAGCTACTAGTAGATGATATGATAGAGCCTTTTGTCTTGTGTAGACAATCCTACCATAGTGATTAATAACTCTCCTATATCTGGATTATTATTGCCCTATAGCTACTTGATTAACACACATGTAGATATTCTAAATCATGACCATTACATACTTAAAAAGGGATAATTATGGCGACTCATCATAATTAGTGTGGTGTCTAATAATTATAGGTGTACATTTGGGCCGGGTCTGATGGGCCGGCCCGAAGCACGGTAAAAAAAGCACGGCCCAAGCACGGCACGGCACGAAATATTTTAGTGCCGGGCCGGCACGGCCCGATATATCGGGCCGGGTTTGGGCCGAGGTCATGGCCCATGGGCGGGCACGAGCACGACCCGTTTAAGGCAGGCACGAAATGGCCCATATAGAGGCACGAAAAGGCCCATATATTTATTAAAATCACACTTCATTCCACACTTTCATGTACTTGATAAAGAACACAAAGCTATAGATAATGTTAGTTAGATGTTTTTTGTAGCTTTGAGTTAGAGTATGTGATATAATTTTATTTTTGTTATGAACATTAGATAATAAACTGAACTTACGAACTTTATTTAGAGCTTATTATACTTTTTTCTTTCTAATAAAATGATTTGTAAAGGAGGTAGTCATTGCATAGCTCTAGTAACTTAATACAATTATTAAGTTTGCTTTTGGTCAAATTTATTTGTCTTATTAAATTTGTTTTGAATTTCGGGCCCTGATGTGAATTTCGGGCCAAAAACTGCATTTCGGGCCAAAAATTGAATTTCGGGCCCTAATGTGAATTTCGGGCTTTTATAATTTCGGGCCGCCCGAAATGAGCCCGGCACGTTTAAACAATTACGGGCCGGGCCGTGGGCCGAGGGCTAGGCCCATGGGCCGGCCCGGCACGGCCCGAAATTCAAACGGGCCGGACCGGCCCGAAATTCAAACAATACGGGCCTTTTCGGGCTTGGGCCGGGCCGGGCCGGGCGGCCCGAATGTACACCTATAATAATCTGTCTACTTTTTTTTCCCAGGACTACATTTGGTAAAAACCTTTTCTGAAGTTTTGTTTATTTGTACACAAATTTTGGCTAGATGTTTTCATTGCGTAAACCGCCAGCCATCTTTTGGATCATAGATGACTGTTTCACAAAAAAAAAACAAAAGTTGTGGCTAGTGTAAGTGTAACTATGAACATATATAATCTTAAGGCCAAAAAAATCTTTTAAAAACAGGTCAGTCCTGAACGTGTTACATGGACAGCAGGATGGAACAAGCAGCTCATAGTTATATGGGAGATAGATAGAACCATGGGTCTCAACCTCAACTTGCGTGTGTAAATATATATGGAGCAGGTCAAATGATAATGTTGCATGTATAGAAACATATAGTTGCCTAGGGTAAGGATTATATACAAATACACTTGAACGTATTGAGCATAAGTAATAAGGGTGAATCGCCATCCATAAAATGTACTAGTTGCATGCTTGCATTAGCTAGGATATATTGATTATGAAGAGGGGCTGTTTGGTACGGTTACCGCTTGGCAGACAAAAGCCTGACCCCCTGTAATGGTTGATAATTTGAAGTGCATTATTTGTAAAAAAAATCCATGTTTTGTGGAACAGATCCAAAACTAATTCTTTGAATTTTTTTAATATAATCCCAAAAAGCTAGCGTAAAATGGACCTTATAGTCATTACTCACTTAAACGCAGACATAATTCATTTGACTTCTTGATGAATGACTGTATTGTATATGACTCAAGACCACTGGTAGATTTACATACTGTCTTATTAGGTGGAGGGATGAAGTCTCCAATTGTGTTTTCCTTAGTGGATTAAAATAAAATCAGAAACAGTTCAACTAAAGTGGTGGCAGAAACTTGTTTCCAGAAATGCTAATAATTAAATAGGTTTATACATGTTGCACAAAGTGTATTTTTAAATCGGTACATGATTCACAGGTTGTTGATTTTTTTTTTGCGGGGGTGTGGAATTAACACCGTGTATACAGCATGGAAAGCAAAAAATACAAGAAAAAGCTAAGGACGATATCACTTTGCATCCTAATCAATAGCACATGCATCAAAGGAGACTTAATACGATATCATACCATACAGGAGATGAAGGCATCAATCATTGTCGTGTTTAAAGTGAAGAAGGACACAAGCTCTTTTTCATATATGCTTCCCTCTGCTCAATATATATATTTTATATACAGGTTAATGAAATATATCTATATAGATATATGATACAATGAACAGCACTACATACATATATCTGTCATGTCAGAAAAATGAATGCCAAAAAATAAATTTTCTCCCATTCTAAATAATTGTTGATTCTCAGGAAAACTATCTACAAATACCAGATGACGGACTTATCTAGATTCCAGACCCTACCGAATGCAAATTAACTTGACATACATATATATAAAGATGAGCACTGCATATATGTCTTGAAGCGATTTGGCTGTTGGAGTGATCGATTGGGATCGATCGGATGAGTATCACCATATCTTCAAAATAAAGTTGGGCATATAAAGAGAACCACATGCGGTAGTGCTGAATTCGAATCTTGAAAATGGTCTAACGTAAAAATGTATACGGATGATATATCGTTCCAATCGGATCTGAATGTCTCCTTGATAAATATTTTGTGAGCATGTTTTGGAAACGCGCCCGGGGCCGATGCAAACTGAAATGAAGTGAAAACGTCCTGGATATTATTCACCTTCGTCTCTGTCGCAAATATATATGGCCTTGTGATTTTTGCAAATGGACACACACAAATGTTCCGCTCGTCACACAAATGTTTAGTATGTGGAATGGAGTAGTCCTCCCACTTTCTTGTTTGGTTTGTGAAATAGATTGAATTGATCTATCATCATATCATTCTACATGAACTAATAATTAGTAATAATATGATGAATGAGTTCATTCGACTAAATTTGATAGACTATCTAAAAATAGATTGATTCTTCAAACAAACAACCCCTTATAACTAGTTTGGATCCATGGTTTTACATGTGAATAAAAGATTGAAGGAGAAATTAGTTCATTTCACTCACAATCCCCTCCAATCCTATAGGGAATGGTTGTATCCAAACAAACGGTTAGTGTTCTGAAGTTTATTAAGGACAGCTAGGGCGGGCTGGGTAAAGTCTGAAGTAGTTTCTTTTCAAACCTCATTTTTTGGTAACAAGTAGGTGAGCCTTTTGTATATACTACCTTTGCTTTCGAATATTTATTGTTCGCTAGTTTTTTTAACTAAAACACGACAATTAAAAAACAACCGAAGACTAGATGCCACGGTAAAATAAACCCGTGAGTTGGAACTCGAAAACACGCCTTTATACATAGGGCTTTAAACACGACATGACTGAAGCCTGCAGACAGGCCCATAAGCAGGATCAAGCGCCGGCCCGACCATGCACAAACACAGCTAGGGCCAGGGCTAGGTCATGTCAAGCAGTCATCATATCATATGCCCAGTCCACCGCATATATAAGCCATATACCAAGCCACGCGCGAGCTCAAAGTCTACATGCATTTGCGAATCGATCATAGGAGGAGGCAGTCCAATCGAAGGAACAGTCTTTCTTTCTCTCTTGTTTGGTTAGAAGGAGATGAGAAGATTGATGGTTTCCCTGGATCCCCACCTAAAGGCTATTTTGGAAATTCGGATTTCTATTTTTTTAGAGAAAATAAACTTTTTTTGGAAAAATGAAAATTCCATGAAAAAATAGTTCCCAAACTATCTCTAAGTAATTAAATTTTAAGAGTTAGTTTGGAAACTTGGATATCTTCTGGTATTATATTGGAGGGAATGGAAGGAAAAAAAACTAATTTTCATTCAATTTCCTCAATCCTAAAAGAGATTTTCTCGCACTCCAATCCTAAAGAGGATTTGAGTTTCTAAATTCTAAACAACCTTAAGTGATTGACTCGTCCCAAAGCTTCCAATTCTACCTTATTTGATTTCCGTACGTACCGCCTGTTCTTTCTCCCCCACATGTATATGCATCAAAAAAATTTTGATAGCTAATTAACACCCGGCACTATCGCCCCAACTAATCAATGAAATCCATTTAGGGTTTAGGGAATATGAAATTATCCTCGATTTGTGCCTCCGTTTAATAACCACACACATGATGATGAGCTGCACTTCCATTTTACAGCTCGAACCGGCAAGAAATACAAGTTTATGGATCGCACGAAATCTCATCGAAATTAAGCTCCTCCCCAAACCGGAGAGCTAGCTGCTGAACTGAACAAAACGCACTGCAAACCAACAAGAAAGTTGAGGCCCTCGGTTGTTGTTGTCTCTTGGCGCTAATAGAAGAAAGTATCTGTGTCGATGCGTGCGCGCGCGCGCGCGAATGATCCATTCATTATTCATCTCGTGTAGCTGCCTTCCTCCTGGTCGCCGAAGCCGCAGTACATGTCGCTGTAGCACCCGGAGCTCTGCGTCGACAGCGACTCAGGCTCCAGCGGCCACCGCTGCAGGAGAGGGCTGCTGCCCCCCTGCGGCCCGGCCGCCGCCATCGTCTGCGCCACCTGCGCCTTCGCCTGCAGCACCTGCATCTGCAAGCTCGCCACCTGCACAGCACAGCACATATATATGCATCATGTGCATGCGTTTGTGTCAGCGGTAAATCGGTAATCCCATGCACACACACGCGGGGGGAGGGCATGCACGTGCATGCGCCCGCGCGTGCGGAACGCGTTGGGTGTGGAGGTAATAAGGTATTCCGTCCTCCGATCCGATCCTAGTCTCTAGTTAGGCATGCACAAGGTATAGAAGAAGAGCGTATATGTAGGGTACCTGTTGCTGCAGCGCGAAGATGTGGGCGACGCAGCCGTAGATGGGGTCGCGCAGCCTGGCCTGCGCCTCGTAGGTGACGGTGGCCGCCGCCTCGCTCCGGTCGGCGGGGGCCACCTGCTGCAGCAGCTTGGCCGCGTTGCTGGCGCCGAACACCTTGTGGATGGCCGCGAACTGCGCCGCCCCGTCCTCGGCGCAGAAGTGGGGAGCGAACACGCACTCCGCCGCGCACTTGCGCCGCAGGAACTTGCAGGCGCCACACACGGGGACCCCGGCGAGCCGCCACCGCTGCCGGAGGAAGCCATGGCCGTCAACGCCTGCCTGATGCTGTCGTCGCTCGCTCGCTCCCTCACGTACGTCGTCTCTCCTCTCTCTGCCTACAGGGCGGCTACAGCTACTACTTGCAGAAGCAAGAGAAGCTCAGCCAGCTCCTGTTAACACCTGTCACCTACTGCAAGTTGCGAGCCACACGCGGGGGAGGCTAAGGTCGGGCTCGAGTTTTATAGAGGAGGAACACGACAAGGGATGTAAGGTCCCCAGGGGACAAGGCCGGAGAGAAACGCGCGCGATGTAGAGGAGTGCAAGTGACCTGTGAACGCCCATTCCCGGACACAACAATACTTGTTTCAGGGAAGACGAGGCGCATCGTCTTCTTGCGTATCAACCGCTCCAACATCGCTGATTCGCACAAGTTATGGCCAGGCCTGTTGGCTGTTGCATGCATTTCACGAGAGGCTAGCTAGAAGCAGTAGGGATGGGCGTGCAGTGCTCGTAATTCATGCGGATGAAACTAGCGGAGCGGGTCGATGAATTGAACTAGCTACGTCTAGCTAGTAAGTAGCACGACCGACACAGCTACTGACATGTTGGCCTGAATGTCTCAACTTCCACGTCGCGGCTGTCACCGTCAAGCTGCCAATTAAAATGTCAATGCCCCCCAAACTTGTCATCTAGCCCACGCGGCCTCAGGCATTGCATCTGTAGTCGTCGGCTCACATAATTAGATAATCTCTCATTGTCGAGAACTAGGGAAAAATTTACAACAATATAGATGTGTCCATGCATGGTAGAGTATATATACCGGCCTAGCTAGCTTAATTAGTTCTCGTTTGGAGTTTGGACCCTAGCGGCCGGTAAAGGTTCCAAACACCACTAGAGGTAAGACCTCAGTTAATTGTTAGCTAATTCATCAGTAGCAATTAGTTCATTAGCTGGTTCAAATCTAGCTAACAATTTTGTTAGCTGGCTAACTATTACTTTAGGGGTTCTAAACAAAGGCTTAGATGAGTAAAAAAAGATTTCTTGAACCGGAGAAGAGGTGGTGGCGTAAGTAGTGTGTTATTAGTTCGCCGTCCGGCCAAAGCGCGGCGTTCCGGCGGCGGCCGGCCCAGTGCAGCCTAGCAGTGTGCTAGCTGGCCGGACGACGCTTTTGTCCGCCGAATGCCGGCGGCTTTTGGAAACGAGATGCCTCTCTCGTAGTCGTAGGATTGGAGTACGTGGGTTCTGCTGCCTTTTCCCTTTCCTGCCTTCTGTTCCCCGTGTCCGGATGCTGCTTCCGTGTTTTTTTTGGTTACCTTTCGTTCGTTTGGTACACCGATGCTTTGTTCGTTGCGCAAAATTCCCGCGCGCTTACCTGTACGTCACGTCGCACGGTCGACCCATCGATCCGATCCGCCGGATACGAGCTAAGATACATCGCCATCAATTATGCATCGGCTATAGCTAGCTAGCTGGATGATCGAAGGGAACAAATTGTATGTATGGTACAGTTTGGTTGGCAGTATGGCACATTGGTACTTGTCCACTTTTATTTCAGTGACCAAACCAGCATGCATGCATGGACGACGACTACACATAACACATTATTGACAACAATCACGCACATGGGTACTTGTTCACTTTTATTCAAGATCTATCATTTATTTATGATACGTGTAATTGTGTTCAGTTCTATTCTTCAATTATGATTTGTGAATATGTTTATTTTTTTATGGTGATCTAATTCTGAGCTTGGTTTATGTGCCAACGAGTTCGGGATGTCATAGCATTCGTTCTCGGATCGGGCTTATCGTCGGACCGGGTCGACATGGTAGGGCCGGTCCCCAGGCAGTGCTTGTTCAGGGATTTCAGCACGTTAGGTAGCCAGGCTCGACACAAATAGCTATTCGGGCCTAATCTTGCTGTGCTTAAGCGGGTCGTACTTCAACGGGCTTGAGTTGGACCGAACCGTGCCGCCTGTTTGGACAGACTGTGTCCGGCAGTTGACCTATATGGTCACCCAAAATACTGTTTGTACGGTAAATTACACTGTTCGAAGAGTGGAGTTTGAATATAGATATGAATATGGATAATAAGCTGTTGAAGATAGCCTAATAACGACTGGGTCTCGGATGATTAATGATCTATCTATATCCATCTCTAGGTTTTCTTTTGATTTTGCAGACTCTTGCTATGAGCTTATATTAGCATAAAATCTTGGTCTAAAAATTCAGGGTCATGATGAAAACTAGTATGAATTTCGTAACGGCGGGTGTCGATTCGAAATATGGAGACACTACAGATTACAACTTGTGCGCGTTTATGAGTCAAACTCGATGCTGGAGCTACGTGGCTCCAAAAGGGATTTGATTGAGCTCATCAACTCCAGACCGGAGGCACTGCATATGATGATGACGACGACGATACTCATGATTAAGGACACTAGATTGTCCTTGATTAATCTTAACAATTAGCGATCGACCGGGTTAGTTGTTGCAAAGCTCACCAGCTCTGCAGACGACACAGCCGCCCCCGCCTCCAGCATAAACAAAAGCCCATGCTGCCGAATAGAAGTAAGTTGCGCACGTAACCTGACTAGTTTAGTTTATGGATCAATGATGCGGCGGGTGCCTCCCGTGCAACCTTTTCTCCATCAGGGCCAGGGCATGATTACGATAATGTGCGCGCCATTGCAGCTTGTCTGCTTCTCCTCATCTCCTGTTTCTATTAATTTACTCTCCTTGTTGTGCGTGCAAGTTCGCGCTGGTGGTGTACTTGCATCATTATTCCGCGGAGCTAGTGCGTACGTGTACATGTCCGCCACGACATGGGCAGGGACACGAGGGCTAGTGAGTGTCTAGGAGATTAGTTAAACAAATTGGTGGGGAGGGGTTGAGGAATGGTCTACGTACGGTGTAGGTTTGTTTGGAAGTAGGAACTAAAGGGAATAGAAATTGAGATCGACGTACGTCTTCTAATATAAATATATCAGTATTTTAATTTTTTGGATGGTTTCTTAAGAAGTAAGAATATTTCTTCTGAGTCAACAACTTAACTAAAGTCTGGTGATTTTAGAAAAGTGATAAAATCATTTAATCTTATTTAGTTCTTTTAAGTCACGTCCCAAAACAAAAAAATAGGAAGTCACAACAAGCCATCCTAGTTTAGCACTTTACACCAAAATCCTAAAAATATAAATTTAAAGAGTTCTTATAATAAAGTTATAAACTAAAACTATTTTCCTAAAATTTAAATAAATATTAAATATAAAAATTTGGTTTGTGTGTGAATTATTTTTCTTAAATAATTTTATGGTAAAATATCTTACATGAATTATACCTACTAAGTTATATGTATTGTTTGGAGCATTTGCTTAAATAGATAAATTAATTAATAAAAATACTTTCCACTTATGTTGAATTTTTTTCTGTTGCAATTTATGCTTGAAATAGAAAATTTAACCTATCTTTAAATTAGACTTGAATTTTAAATTTTTAAAATAAAGCAGAAGTTAGAAATAAAAATATAAGGTAATATAATGTATCGATGTATGTTTAGTTGGATTGTTTGTACACGAAGTCCTCAGGTAAAGTCGATATAAATTAGGATATTGCAATAAGATATTAAAAAAAATACTCCTTTCAACTCGCGTATAACACCCAAAAATTTAATTTAAAATTTAAATAGAATATATTCTAAATTTTATTTAAATTGGAGGTCTAATATGATTAGTACAAATTAACAATAATATTATTGGAATAACAGATAAGTACCAGATTAGATCTGTCATATAAGCCCACCTCTCTACCTATATAAATACGTGACATCCTAACACTTCAAGCCATCAACCATAAACTCATCTCCTCTATAGCCTCGCAGTAGCGCCGTCACCATCCAAACCACATTAGGCCGTCGCCAGCTAAGCTCGAAGCCATAAGCTGCCATGACCATCTCGTCGAAGTTCGACTTCCTCCCTAACTTTGGCGACAACTCCTATGGGAAATTTCTCTCTGTTCGTTCATCTTCCGGGGCAACCTATAACATCGTCGTGGCGGGCTCGACGAGAGCTTCGTCACCACGTTTTCGGTTCGTCGATTGGATCTCTGGTTCATCGTCAATCTACCGAGATGTCGAGTAGGAGCGCGAGATCGAAGGGCTTGGTTCGAAGGTAAGTTGGTGATAGGTTAATGTTCTTTATTGCATTATAGGCTTGGCGCTTTCCGGATGATAGATAACCACCCCATACCCTTTTACATGCAAAAGTGTCATGCAACATGAATTTAGCTGTAGTTACAATCATAATAAGTTTGCATTAATAGGGTCATGCTTTTGTAAAGACATCTTTCTCATTTTTAACGAACTGATCTAACCAAACAGATCGTGTCATGTCACTTATTTCTATGCAGCCCTGCTAATTTATCAAAAATATCATATCTTCTAGATCAAAATAAATTATTTTATTGTTCAAGTTGTGTTAGGTTTATATTAATTTTGCATACGTAGGAATAACATTGTTTTGATTATGCCACATGTTTTAAATAATTAAATAATTAAATAATTATTAATTAATGTTAATCTAATTTAATAGTTCTAACCTACGCATTTTATAAATAATTTTTAAAGTGATTAATACCAACTCAAATATTTTAATTGAATATCTACTTAGTTTAAATGCAATATCAGTTAGATCTCATCTATTAGATTTATTGTGTCTAAAATATTGTTTTATCTATAAATTATTTGTTTTAACTCTTATTTTAGTGATTCTCGAACGTACGGTCTCGTAGTGGCACGTAGAATATTATTACACAGTTTGTTCATATGATTTGGTGTAATGTTACCATATCCATTATTTGCTTGATTGTATGTATTGCTACGAGTAGAGGCGATGTGACGAGGAATCTGAAGCCCAACATTTGGGGCAGCATCTGGGCAACAAAGTTATCGTAAGTATAAGGCAAGTTATGCTCTTGATCATTATTCTTTACATAATAATGTTCCTGTTAATCACTGTGACATGCTTAGGTTAACTTGATGGGACCTAATAGGTTACCCTAGTTTTGTTCACCCTACACCTACATGAAATATTGGGTAGACTTGCTGAAAGCGAAATAGGCTTACACCTTTTCCTAAATTGATTTTGGTGGTTGAATTGCCCAACACAAATAATTGGACTAACTAGTTTGCTCTAGATTATGAGTTCTACAGGTGCCAAAGGTTCACATCAAACCAATAAAAAGACCGAGAAAGGATTCAAATATAGAGAGCTAAAGTCAGCCGAAGTGTGCCCTGGTCTAGTGCACCGGACCGGACAGTGTCCGATGCACCATGGAATCCAACTCCGAACTACTCACCTTCGGGAATTCTGGAGGCCGGTCCGCTATAATTCACCGGACTGTCCGGTGTAGCACCGGACAGTGTCCGGTGGCGCACCGGACTGTCCGGTGCGCCAGCGGAGCAACGACTACTTCACGCCAACGGTCGTCTACAGAAGCCATTAAATGCGCTGCAGTGCGCGCCAGAGTCAGAGCAGAGCCACATGGCGCACCGGACACTGAACAGCGCCTGTCCGGTGCACCACCGGACTGTCCGATGGTCTAGAAGACAGAAGCTCCAACGGTCGGAATCCAATGGTTTGGTGATGTGGCAGGCGCACCGGACTGTCTGGTGCGCCATACGACAGACAGCCTCCCAACGACCACTTTTGGTGGTTGGGGCTATAAATACCCCAACCATCCCACCATTCATTGCATCCAAGTTTTCCAACTTCCCACACCTTACAAGAGCTATATCATTCAATACAAGACACACCAAAGAGATCAAATCCTCTCCCAAGTCCTTAGTTCATTCCAAATCAAATAGTGACTTGTGAGAGAGTGACTTGTGTTCATTTGAGCTCTTGCGCTTGGATTGCTTCTTTTTCTCATTCCTTTTTGTGATCAACTCAATTGTAACCAAGGCAAGAGACACCAATTGTGTGGTGGTCCTTGCGGGGACTTTGTGTCCCGTTTGATTGAGAAGAGAAGCTCACTCGGTCTAAGTGACCGTTTGAGAGAGGGAAAGGGTTGAAAGAGACCCGGTCTTTGTGACCACCTCAACGGGGAGTAGGTTTGCAAGAATCGAACCTCGGTAAAACAAATCATCGTGTCTCACTCTTTATTTACCCGTGATTTGTTTTTCACCCTTTCTCGGACCCGTTCATATTTCTAACACTAACCCGGCTTGTAGTTGCTTAAGTTTATAAATTTCAGATTCACCCTATTCACCCCCTTCTAGGCGACTTTCAATTGGTATCAGAGCCCGGTGCTTCATTAGAGCTTAACCGCTTGAAGTGATGTCGGGAGATCACGCCAAGAAGATGGTGATCGGCGGTGAGAAGTCCGCTACAAGCCACGGGAAGGCTCCATCAAGGGAGTCCGCCAACAAGAAGAAGGATGGATCCCCTTCATGCATTCGATCGCACAAGAGTGGCGAGAAGAAGAAGAAAATGAAGAAAGTGGTCTACTATGAGACCGACTCTTCATTGCCCTCTACATCCGGATCCGACTCCGCGTCCGTCACTTCTAAGCTCCAAGAGCGCAAGAAGTATAGTAAGATCCCCTTACGCTATCCTCGCATTCCTAAGCATACTCCATTACTTTTCGTCATATTAGGCAAACCACTGACATTTGACGGTGAAGATTATTCTAGGTGGAGTGATATGATGAGATATCACCTAACCTCACTCCACAAAAGCATATGGGATGTTGTTGAGTTTGGTGTACATGTACCATCCGTAGGGGATGAAGATTATGATGAGGACGAGGTGGCCCAAATCATGCACTTCAACTCCCAAGCCACCACTATACTCCTCACCTCTCTAAATCGAGAGGAGTATAACAAGGTGCAAGGATTGAAGAGTGTTAAGGAGATTTGGGACGTACTCAAGACCGCGCATGAAGGAGACGAGGTGACCAAGATCACCAAGCGGGAGACGATTGAGGGGGAGCTCGGTCGCTTCCGGCTTCGCCAAGGGGAGGAGCCACAAGAGATGTACAACCGGCTCAAGACCTTGGTGAACCAAGTGCGCAACCTCGGGAGCAAAAAATGGGATGACCATGAAATGGTCAAGGTTATTCTTAGATCACTCGTTTTTCTTAACCCTACGCAAGTTCAATTAATACGTGGTGATCCTAGATACACACTAATGTCTCCCGAGGAAGTAATAGGAAAATTTGTGAGCTTTAGATTGATGATCAAAGGCTCAAAGAAAATCATCGAGCAAGATGACCCTCCACGCCCGAAGCACAACCGGTCGCATTCAAGGCGACGGAGGAGAAGAAGGAAGAGTCTACATCAAGTAGACTCCCCATCGACGCCTCCAATCTCGACAACGAGGAAATGGCGCTCATCATCAAAAGCTTCCGCCAAATCCTCAAGCAAAGGAGAGGGAAGGACTACAAGTCCCGCTCCAAGAAAGTGTGCTACAAGTGTGGTAAGCCCGGTCACTTTATTGCAAAATGTTCAATATCAAGTGACAGTGACAGGGGTGACGATAAGAAGTGAAAGAGGAGAGAAAAGAAGAGATACTACAAGAAGAAGGGCGGCGATGCCCATGTGTGCCGCGAGTGGAACTCCGATGAGAGCTCCTCCGACTCTTCCTCCGATGAGGACGCCGCCAACATCGCCGTCACCAAAGGACTCCTCTTCCCCAACGTCGGCCACAAGTGCCTCATGGCAAAGGACGACAAAAGGAAGAAGGTAAAATCAAGATCCTCCACTAAATATGCATCCTCTAGTGATGAAGATAATTCTAGTGATGAGGAGGATAATTTGCGCACCCTTTTTGCCAACCTAAACATGCAACAAAAGGAAAAATTAAATGAATTAATTAGTGCCATTCATGAGAAGGATGAACTCTTGGACTCTCAAGAGGACTTCCTAATTAAAGAAAACAAGAAACATGTTAAGGTTAAAAATGCTTACGCTCTAGAAGTAGAGAAATGTGAAAAACTATCTAGTGAGCTAAGCACTTGCCATGATATTATTGCCAACCTTAGAAATGAAAATGCTAAAATAATTGCTAAGGTTTATTCAAATGTTTGTGATGTTTCAACTCCCAATCTTAGAGATGATAATGTTAGTTTACTTGCTAAGATTGAAGAATTGATGTCTCTCTTGCTAGCCTTAGAAATGAGAATGAAAAATTAATTGCTAAGGCTAAAGACTTAGATGTTTGCAATATTTCCATTTCAAATCTTAAAAGTGAAAATGACATTTTACATGCTAAGATTGTTGAACTAAAAACTTGCAAACCCTCTACATCTACCGTTGAGCATGTTTCTATTTGCACTAGATGTAGAGATATTAATGTTGATGCTATTCATGATCACCTAGCTTTAATTAAGAAACAAAATGATCACATAGCTCAACTTAATGCCAAAATTAATGAGCATGACTTAGAAAATGAAAATTTAAATTTTCTAGAAGCATGCTCTATAGTGGGAGACGCCCTGGCATCAAGGATGGCATTGGCTTCCAAAAGGGAGACAATGTCAAACTTAATGCCCCTCCTAAAAGATTGTCTAATTTTGTTAAGGGCAAGGCTCCCATGCCTCAGGATAACGAGGGTTACATTTTATACCTTGTCGGTTATCCCGAGCATAAAATTAGGAGAATTCACTCTAGGAAGTCTCACTCTGGCCCTAATCATGCTTTTATGTATAAGGGTGAGACATCTAGCTCTAGACAATCAACCCATGCAAAATTGCCTAAGAAGAAAACTCCTATTGCATCAAATGATTCTAACATTTCATTTAAAACTTTTGATGCATCCTATGTTTTGACTAACAAATCCGACAAAGTAGTTGCCAAGTATGTTGGGGGCAAACACAAGGGATCAAAGACTTGTGTTTGGGTACCCAAAGTTCTCGTATCTAATGTCAAAGGACCCAAAATCGTTTGGGTACCTAAAATCAAGAACTAAATTTGTTTTGTAGGTTTATGCATCCGGGGGCTCAAGTTGGATCATCGACAGCGGGTGCACAAACCACATGACAGGGGAGAAGAAGATGTTCTCCTCCTACGAGAAAAACCAAGATCCCCAACGAGCTATCACATTCGGGGATGGAAATCAAGGTTTGGTCAAAGGACTGGGTAAAATTGCTATATCACCTGACCATTCCATTTCCAATGTTTTTCTTGTAGACTCTTTAGATTATAACTTGCTTTCAATTTCGCAATTATGCAAAATGGGTTACAACTGTCTTTTTACGGATATAGGTGTTACTTTCTTTAGAAGAAGTGATGATTCAATAGCATTTAAGGGATTGTTAGAGGGTCAGCTATACTTAGTAGATTTTGATAGAGCTGAACTTGACACTTGCTTAATTGCTAAGACTAACATGGGCTGGCTCTGGCATCGCCGACTGGCACATGTTGGAATGAAGAATCTTCACAAGCTTCTAAAGGGAGAACACATTTTGGGACTAACAAATGTTCATTTTGAGAAAGAAAGGGTTTGTAGCGCATGTCAGGCAGGGAAGCAAGTTGGTGTTCATCTCCTCACAAGAACATCATGACGACTGACAGGCCACTCGAGCTCCTACACATGGATTTATTCGGCCCGATAGCTTACATAAGCATCGGCGGGAGTAAGTACTGTCTAGTTATTGTGGATGACTATTCTTGCTTCACTTGGGTGTTATTTTTGCAGGAAAAATCTCATACCCAAGAGACCTTAAAGGGATTCTTGAGACGAGCTCAAAACGAGTTCGGCTTAAGGATCAAGAAAATAAGAAGCGACAACGGGACGGAGTTCAAGAACTCTCAAATCGAAGGCTTCCTTGAGGAGGAGGGCATCAAGCATGAGTTCTCTTCTCCCTACACCCCACAACAAAATGGTGTAGTGGAGAGGAAGAATAGAACTCTATTGGACATGGCAAGAACCATGCTTGATGAGTACAAGACTTCAGATCGGTTTTGGGCCGAGGCAGTCAACACCGCCTGCTACGCCATCAACCGGTTATATCTACACCGAATCCTCAAGAAGACATCATACGAACTCCTAACCGGTAAAAAGCCCAATGTTTCATATTTTAGAGTCTTTGGTAGCAAATGCTTTATTCTTGTTAAAAGAGGTAGAAAATCTAAATTTGCTCCTAAGGCTGTAGAAGGCTTTTTACTAGGATATGATTCAAACACAAGGGCATATAGAGTCTTTAACAAGTCCTGTGGACTAGTTGAAGTTTCTTGTGACATTGTGTTTGATGAGACTAATGGCTCTCAAGTAGAGCAAGTTGATCTTGATGAGCTAGATGATGAAGAGGCTCCGTGCGTCGCGCTAAGGAACATGTCCATTGGGGATGTGTGTCCTAAGGAAATCGAAGAGCCTCCACAAGCACAAGATCAACCATCTTCCTCCATGCAAGCATCCCCACCAACTCGAGATGAGGATAAGGCTCAAGATGATGAAGAAGAAGATCAAGAAGTTGAGCCACCTCAAGAGGAGAGCAATGATAAAGGGGGAGATGCCCATGATCAAGATAAGGAAGATGAACAAGTTCTAAGACCGCCACACCCAAGAGTCCACCAAGCAATCCAACGAGATCACCCCGTGAACACCATCCTCGGCGATATTCAAAAGGGGGTAACTACTAGATCTTGTGTTGCTCATTTTTGTGAACATTACTCTTTTGTTTCCTCTATTGAGCCACACAAGGTAGAGGAAGCACTTCAAGATTCGGATTGGGTGGTAGCGATGCAAGAGGAGCTCAACAATTTCACAAGGAATGAGGTATGGCATTTAGTTCCACGTCCTAACCAAAATGTTGTAGGAACCAAGTGGGTCTTCCGCAACAATCAAGATGATCATGGTGTGGTGACAAGGAACAAAGCCCGACTTATGGCCAAGGGATACTCACAAGTCGAAGGTTTGGATTTCGGTGAAACCTATGCACCCGTAGCTAGGCTAGAATCAATTCGCATTTTACTTGCCTATGCTACTTACCATGGCTTTAAGCTTTACCAAATGGATGTGAAAAGTGCCTTCCTCAATGGACCAATCAAGGAGGAGCTCTATGTTGAGCAACCTCCCGGCTTTGAAGATAGTGAGTACCCTAACTATGTATACAAACTCTCTAAGGCGCTTTATGGGCTTAAGCAAGCCCCAAGAGCATGGTATGAATGCCTAAGAGATTTCCTTATCACTAATGGCTTCAAAGTCGGAAAGGCCGATCCTACACTCTTTACCAAAACTCTTAAAAATGATTTGTTTGTATGCCAAATTTATGTTGATGATATTATATTTGGGTCTACTAACGAATCTACATGTGAGGAATTTAGTAGGATCATGACACAAAAATTCGAGATGTCTATGATGGGGGAGTTGAAGTATTTCTTGGGATTTCAAGTGAAGCAACTCCAAGAGGGCACCTTCATTAGTCAAACAAAATATATTCAAGACATTCTCAACAAGTTTGGGATGAAGGATGCCAGCTCATCAAGACACCCATGGGAACCAATGGGCATCTCGACCTCGACACGGGAGGTAAATTCGTAGATCAAAAGGTATACCAGTCGATGATATGTTCTTTACTCTATTTATGTGCTTCACGACCGGATATTATGCTTTCCGTATGCATGTGTGCAAGATTCCAAGCCGATCCTAAGGAAGCTCACCTTAGGGCCGTAAAACGAATCTTGAGATATTTAGTTTATACTCCTAAGTTTGGGCTTTGGTACCCTCGGGGATCCACATTTGATTTAATTGGTTATTCGGATGCCGATTGGGCGGGGTGTAAAATTAATAGAAAGAGCACATCGGGGACTTGCCAGTTCTTGGGAAGGTCTTTGGTGTCTTGGGCTTCAAAGAAGCAAAATTTCATAGCTCTTTCTACCGTCGAAGCCGAGTATATTGCCGCAGGCCATTGTTGCGCACAATTGCTTTGGATGAGGCAAACCCTTAGGGACTATGGTTACAAATTAACCAAAATTCCTCTTCTATGTGATAATGAGAGTGCAATCCGCATGGCGGATAATCCCGTTGAACATAGCCGCACTAAACACATAGCCATTCGGTATCATTTACTAAGGGATCACAAATAAAAGGGGGATATCGAGATTGCATATATTAACACCAAAGAACAATTAGCCGATATCTTTACCAAGCCACTAGATGAACAAACTTTTAACAAACTTAGGCATGAGCTAAATATTCTTGATTCTCGAAATTTCTTTTGATGTCTAGCACACATAGCTCATTAATATACCTTTGATCATGTCTCTTTCATGTGCTATGACTAATGTGTTTTCAAGTACATTTCATGCTAAGTCATAGATTGAAAGGGAAAAGGAGTCTTCGGCAAAGACAAAGGCTTCCACTCCACTCCATCAAATTACTCACCCTTCGCCGTCGCTCCACGCAACTCTCCAACTTTGGTATAATCTTCACTCATATGTTATTTACCATAGGGAGAGAAAGTAAAAAGGGTTATATTTCACTCAAGTATCCATTTTTGGTGATTCATGCCAAAGGGGGAGAAAGTATTAGCCCAAAGCAAAAGGACCGCACCACCACCAATTTTTCAAAAATTTGAGTTAAGAAAAGATTTTTCAATTTGTGATCTTTCAATCGGTATCTTATTTTTGATAGAATTTCAAATTGGTACAACCTCTTCAAAACTAATATCTAAAACCCTCTTGAACACTAAGAGGAGGATTTGATTGAGGGGGAGTTTTGTTTAGTCAAAGGAAAAAGCATTTGAAATAGGGAGAGAAAATCTCAAATCTTGAAAATGCTTCTCAAAATCTTATTCATTTACCTTTGACTATTTGCAAAAGGACTTTGAAAAGAATTTACAAAAAAAATTGCAAAAACAAAACATGTGGTGCAAGCGTGGTCCAAAATGTTAAAAAATAAATAAAGAAATAATCCATGCATATCTTATGAGAATATTTATTGGTTCAATTCTTAGTATCCTTTGCACTTACATTTTGCAAACTAGTTCAATTATGCACTTCTATATTTGCTTTGGTTTGTGTTGGCATCAATCACCAAAAAGGGGGAGATTGAAAGGGAAATAGGCTTACACCTTTTCCTAAATTGATTTTGGTGGTTGAATTGCCCAACACAAATAATTGGACTAACTAGTTTGCTCTAGATTATGAGTTCTATAGGTGCCAAAGGTTCACATCAAACCAATAAAAAGACCGAGAAAGGATTCAAATATAGAGAGCTAAAGTCAGCCGAAGTGTGCCCTGGTCTGGCGCACCGGACTGTCCGGTGCACTAGGGACTCCAACTCCGAACTACTCACCTTCGGGAATTCTGGAGGCCGCTCCGCTATAATTCACCGGACTGTCCGGTGTAGCACCGGACAGTGTCCGGTGGCGCACCGGACTGTCCGGTGCGCCAGCGGAGCAACGGCTACTTCGCGCCAACGGTCGTCTGCAGAAGGCATTAAATGCGCTACAGTGCGCGCCAGAGTCAGAGCAGAGCCAGATGGCGCACCAGACACTGAACAGTGCCTGTCCGGTGCACCACCGGACTGTCCGGTGATCCAGAAGACAGAAGCTCCAACGGTCGGAATCCAACGGTTTGGTGACGTGGCAGGCGCACCGGACAGTGTCCGGTGGCGCACCGGACTGTCCGGTGCGCCATACGACAGACAGCCTCCCAACGGTCACTTTTGGTGGTTGGGGCTATAAATACCCCAACCACCCCACCATTCATTGCATCCAAGTTTTCCAACTTCCCACACCTTACAAGAGCTATAGCATTCAATACAAGACACACCAAAGAGATCAAATCCTCTCCCAAGTCCTTAGTTCATTCCAAATCAAATAGTGACTTGTGAGAGAGTGACTTGTGTTCATTTGAGCTCTTGCGCTTGGATTGCTTCTTTTTCTCATTCCTTTTTGTGATCAACTCAATTTTAACCAAGGCAAGAGACACCAATTGTGTGGTGGTCCTTGCGGGGACTTTGTGTCCCGTTTGATTGAGAAGAGAAGCTCACTCGGTCTAAGTGACCGTTTGAGAGAGGGAAAGGGTTGAAAGAGACCCGGTCTTTGTGACCACCTCAACGGGGAGTAGGTTTGCAAGAATCGAACCTCGGTAAAACAAATCATCGTGTCTCACTCTTTATTTACCCGTGATTTGTTTTTCACCCTCTCTCTCGGACTCGTTCATATTTCTAACGCTAACACGGCTTGTAGTTGCTTAAGTTTATAAATTTCAGATTCGCCCTATTCACCCCCCCTCTAGGCGACTTTCACTTGCTATTGCTCTACCTGGTTTTGGGATTAATATTATATCTGAAACTATGATCATGCTTTATTATTATTGTTGGCTCCATTATTGTTCATGATAAGATTATTGTGCTAATTGGAACATAGAGCGACCACCCGGAAAATAGTGCTACCACAAGAGTGGAATGGGACGCACTTGGCTGATTAATTAGGAAAGCTAGTGTGACTTAATCCTTTTCCGTAACGGGCAAGCGGAGTGAAAGTGTGCAGGTATTAGGGAGGTCCTTTGGTCGGACTGTCTGTAAAGATTTTCGAACGAGGGATTCTTATATCGCCTTTAGCCCAAAATTCATAGCGGGTTCTCTCATCTAGTGGAGCTTTGTAAAGGTCTCACGGTGGATCCCTAGTCATTCACCTTGAAAGTGTCTAAGGGTCTTGCAAACCCTGGCTAATCAGTAAACATGTCTTGTGAGTAAATATGTGCAACATCTGCATAGTGTAAAACTGGTATATCAGCCGTGCTCAAGGTCATGAGTGGATTGGACTCTCACATGAGTAACTTATAGAATTAAACCTAATATGTAATTTGAATTGCATTGTGGGATATATTATTAATTGAGATTAATTATTTAATTAGGTTGGTATCTACTTATACTTAGTAAGCTCTAATAAAATTTTAACCAACTTGTTAAAAGTAGCACTCAGCCTTAAACATTCTCTTTGGTAAGTCTTACACTTCACATGAGCCCCCACCGTAAGTGCGCTCATGCACATTATTTCCACAATTTGTTGAGTTATTATCTTATGTGAGGTAACCCTTGCATTACTCACACACAGGTCAAGAACAGGTACCGCCAAGATGAGGAGCATGAAGGATGTCGCGCTGAGTTCGTGAGAGGTTTAGACGTCGTCTCCCAGTCAACTATTGTTGCGGAGGATTGTTGTCATATGATGTATTTATTTAGATATTTTGTATAGAACCCGTATTATATAATAAAGATGTGACATTGATTTATGTACCATGATAAGCACAAACAAATCAAATGTTTTGAATAGGGAAAGAATAGAGTTTTTCCAAAGCACGAACTACTCAGATTCAGGGGCTAAGCAAAACTACTATTGCTCGGCTCCTGAACTGAGAACTACACAACTTATGAGCACTAACGTTAAAGAATCACATATGCACTCAAAGGGGGAGAAAACATCAAGCGAAATTCATTTTGAAATGCCCTAGGGGGCCACACAATTAGAGTTTTTCAAAACACGCGGCTACACGGTTACCTCTCATACATGCAGGGCTCTACCAAAGTGAAGAAAAACTTCACTACCCAACGCACACAGAGGACTGGGTATAACTAACTCAGATCTGGCAGCTTCTCTTCTGGCAAGGCTTGCACACAACTTGAATCTGAGACATCTCCTGGATGGGTTAAGAGGGAGCTGATGTTGATGACTTCTTCTGGCGGCGACTGAGATGGCAGGACAGGGTTGAACTCTTCTTCAAGCGGGACTTACTATTATAGCTCCTCAGAGGGCGGCGGTGCTGGTGGGGTGCTTGCAGCTTCTTCTTTGATCTCACGGGACGGTGCTGGAATCTTCTTCATGGTGAGGGGCTCAAACAACTCTGGCGGGGGATCTTGAGAGGATTCAGGGTGCTCTTGCTTATCCATAGCCTAAGGGGAGACTAGCATTCCTTCCAAGACTATGGCTCCTTCCGGTAGTTCTCAAGCCTTCTTCTCTCCTCTGATAGAGACTGGGTGACCTTCAAGAATCTAGGGATCTTCAGCTCTCCTGGGTTGAACTGGGTTAGATGAAGCGGGCTCTTGGATCCGCAGGGCTCTACGTTGGTTATGGGTTACCAAGTAGGCCTCTATCAACTTCTGGACATGCTCATCCTTGGCTTGCTTCAGGGCTTCAACAGCAATGGCTTCACGACTTTCCAAGGCAGCTACATGGGCTTGAGCTGTGGTGAGATCCACATGGAGCTGACGGTTGCTCTTCTCTGCATCTTCTGCTCGGGCAATCATCTGACGGTGGTGCCAAGCTAAGAAATCATACTGTGCATCCAGGGTGAGCAGGTATGCAGTGAGGTACACAACTTGGGGGTTGTCCTCAAGCAGCTGCTGCCCTCCCAATGCACACATCCTGGCCATCCAAACAGGACGATCTCTCTTAAAGGGCGGAAAGAATCTGAGCGGGGTGTCGGCCACTTCTTCTTCATAGATCTGACACAGGGCCCTCAATGCCTTGCGAGCGACGACTTGGCAGGTGTCTTTGAATCTGTGCCCAGCAGCAGTGACACTCCATTCCACATGGTGCAGACTGGATCCAATGTATACAGTCACGACACACTTCTCTGTGCCATGCTCGATGAATTCACGACCATCATACTCTGGTTGGCTCCTGATTCCGAGGCGAACTGTGCATGCTCTCAACAACTTGGGGAAACCATCTTCATTCTGGCAAAAGCTGGTTTGGCAACGAACCTCCATCTGACTTCTGAGAGAAGGAAAGGGGAAAGCATTTTTGAAATGAAGGGCTGGGAGCAAGAATTTTTTTTAAGAAAATAGTTTTGACTCAAAAACTTTTGGATCAGGCTAG